>NC_041381.1:652369215-652384693 GCF_002162155.2 Triticum dicoccoides | reverse complement strand
ATGTGGTGTCGCTAAGACGCCCGACTGTGGTATTTCTTTTAAAGCCCTTTCTGTGATGTCGCCCCGACGTCCGACTGTGGCATTTCTTTTAAAGCCATTTATGTGGTGTCGCTAAGACGCCCGACTGTGGTATTTCTTTTAAAGCCCTTTCTGTGATGTCGCCCCGACGTCCGACTTTGGCATTTCTTTTAAAGCCCTTTATGTGGTGTCGCTAAGACGCCCGACTGTGGCATCATTTCCTTATATTTATTTGTTCACCTTTCGAGGCGTCGCTTCAAACACCCGATCGGTCTTCATTTATGTTTTGTGGGATTTCAGGCGGACTACCGCCGTTTCCCTTTTACTTACCTCGTTATGCTAATTTTTGAATGTACATTTGGTGAATTAATCATGACGCATTCATGCATGCATTTGTTATATCTTACGTCCGAACTGTCTTGCGAGTACTTTCAAAGTACTCACTGGCTTGTTGATTTGGCCAGATGCTGACGAAGGCGATCTCATGGATGAAGAATTTGATAGCGAGTCCGACGCCTAGAGGAGTCCCAGTCAGTCTCGTACGACCCTGGATTTGGTCACTATATTATATCCGCTTCCGCTACCAAATAAATTCATCGAGCCTCACCTCGACGCTCGATGAGATGACAGTTTTAGAGACTTGTATCTCTCTCCCCGTTGTGTTTCTCCACCACCGCCCTATCCTCGAGTCAGTAGTATGCCTCCACACCACTGTGTCATGTCCGCCATTATGTATATTTATTGGCGTGCTTGTAATAATTTGGTTGAGCAACCGTAGTTCGACCCTGTAATATATTTTATGCTACTGGCTTATTGTATCAAGAATTTGTCTACCAGTGAGGAGGATTTCTCTCATACTGGACTCAAAAGATTGGTTTCTCAATAAATATTTTTATTGGAAAACCGGTCGTGACATGTGTGCCGCTTGGACTCGAATCTCGATGTAATATCAGACCTTTGTACCATTCTAGTATCAATAAAGCGGTTATTTCTGTACCATGTTGTTGTGTATTGCCAGAAGACTCGATCTTTGGGCTAGCAATGCAGGGTAAACCGGTTGCTCTGAGCCGGGGTGCCACATATGATATCGAACAAATTGAAGAATTTGTTGCTTTTAAAGGTTCTTATGAAGTTGCTTCCTTGATTGAAAAGTATGGTATTACTCTTTATGAATCTGAAAATTTTGACATACTTGAATATTGCTATGAAAACTATGCTCATAATGTCTATGTCAAAGAATTTATTGAAAGAATGTTCATTGCTTCTAAAGAAAATAATGGTATGCATGAATCTTTAGATAATTGTGATCCCGATGATTTGATTGAAATATCCCTTGATGAGAATGATGCTTGCTATTCTTATGGCCATGATGCCAATATTTTTGAAGATGAATTTGCTATAATTCCTTATGTTAAACATGAGATCGTTGCTATTGCACCCATACTTGATAGTTCCTTCGACGAAAAGCATGATTGCAATGATTTTACTATAAATTCTCTTGATGTCAATTGTGCTTATAATATGCAAAACCCTAAGCTTGGGGATGCTAGTTTTGCTATGTCTACTACTTGTTGCAATGATCATGATTGGGGTGATTCTTCTTATGATCTTGAAAATTTATTTAAGCCCCATGATGAATATGAGATTGATAATAGTGTTTGCAATATTATTGAAAGTGGGTTTGGAAGAGTGTCAACTTTAGATCCCACATATTTGGAGAATGTTCAATCTTATGAAATTTTTGATAAAAGTGGGTTTGGAGAGGTCATGACTTTAGTTAATGATAATCCCACTATTTTGGAAGAGTGTCAACTTCACATGCATGTGGATCGTGTTGATAATATGTTACAAAATAGATATTTTGTTGAATTTGCCTATGATCCTACATGTAATTATTATGAGAGGAAAATATGGTCGTAGAAATTTTTATCTTACTAAATTACCTCTCGTCATGTTGAGATTGCTATCGTCTCTTTCTTCTTGCTTGCATATGCTAGTTTTTGCTTGCCTTGCAAATTTGTTTGCTTATAATATGGCTATGCATAGGAAGTATGTTAGACTTAGATATTTTTGTCACATGTTTCATGATGCTCTCTTTGCGCTTCAATTCATGTCTTTCATGCGAGCATCATTAAAATTATCAATGCCTAGCTAAAAGGCTTTAAAGAAAAGCGCTTGTTGAGAGACAACCCAATATTTTTCCTTGCTGTATTCAATAAATTTTGATTCTACCTTATGTTTAGATGTGTTTTTATGTTTTAATTAGTGTTTGTGACAAGTAGAACCTATAGGATAATCTATGGTGATAGTTAATTTGATTCTGCTGAAAAACAGAAACTTTGCACGCACGAAAATAATTTTAGTAATTCACAGAAACGTGCTTTTGCGTTGATTATTTTTTCTGTAGATAAATATACAAAAATTTCCCAGGACTTCCTATTTTAGTAGGAGTTTTAGAGTTCCAGAAGTATTCGAGAGTTACAGATTACTACAGACTGTTCTGTTTTTGACAGATTCTGTTTTTCGTGTGTTGTTTGCTTATTTTGATGCATCTATGGCTAGTATGTAAGGGTATAAACCATAGAAAAGTTGAAATACAGTAGGTTTAACACCAATATAAAGAAAGAATGATTTCATTACAGTACCTTATGTGGTGTTTTTTTCTTTCTTTCACTAACGAAGCTTATGAGGTTTCCTGTTGACTTTTGTGTTGTGAAGTTTTCAAGTTTTGGGTAAAGATTTGATGGACTATGGAATAAGGAGTGGCAAGAGCCTAAGCTTGGGGATGCCCATGGCACCCCAAGATATTAAAAAATAGCCAAAAGCCTAAGCTTGGGGATGCCCCAGAAGGCATCCCCCTTTCGTCTTCGTTCATTGATAACTTTACTTGGACCTATATTCTTATTCGCCACATGATATGTGTTTTGGAGCGTCTTGTATGATATTAGTCTTTGCTTTTTAGTTTACCACAATCATCCTTGCTGTACACACCTTTTGGTAGAAGCCCACTTGATTGGAATTTATTAGAATACTCTATGTGCTTCACTTATATCTTTTGAGCTAGATAGTATTTGCTCTAGTGCTTCACTTATATCTTTTAGAGCACGGCGGTGGCTTAATTTTGAAGAAATTGTTGATCTCTCATGCTTCACTTATATTATTTTGAGAGTCTTTTAGAACAGCATGGTATTTGTTATGGTTATAAATTTTATCCTAGAATGATGAGCATCCAAGTTGGGTATAATAAAAACTATCATAGAAAGTGCATTAAACACTAGGATCAATTTGATGCTTGATAATTGTTTTGAGATATAAAGGTAGTAATGCTAGAGTCATGCTAGTGGGTAATTATGGAATTGAGAAATACTTGTGTTGAAGTTGGCAAGTCCCGTAGCATGCACGTATGGTAAAAGTTGTGTGACAAATTTGTTGCATGAGGTGCTCTTTTGATTGTCTTCCTTATGAGTGGCAGTCGAGGGCGAGCGATGGTCTTTTCCTACCAATCTATCCCTCTAGGGGCATGCGTAGTAGTACTTTGCTTCGAGGGCTAAGTAGACTTTTGCAATAAGTATATGAGTTCTTTATGACTAATGTGAGTCCATGGATATACGCACACTCACCCTTCCACTTTGCTAGCCTCTATTGTGCCGCGCAACTTTCGCTAGTATCATGCACCCATTATTTACCTTCCTCAAAACAGCCACCATACCTACCTATTATGGCATTTCCATAGCCATTCCGAGATATATTGCCATGCAACTTTCCACCGTTCTGTTATTATGACACGCTCCATCATTGTCATATTGCTCTTTGCATGATCATGTAGTTGACATTGTATTTGTGGCAAGGCCACCTTCATATATTTTCATACATGTCACTCTTGATTCATTGCATATCCCGGTACACCGCCGGAGGCATTCATATAGAGTCATATTTTGTTTTAAGTGTTGAGTTGTAATTCTCGAGTTGTAAATTAATAGAAGTGTGATGATCTTCATTATTAGAGTATTGCCCCAAGTGAGGAAAGGATGATGAAGACTATGATTCCCCCACAAGTCGGGATGAGACTTAGGACTTTGAAAAAAGAAAAAAGAGAGGCCAAAGAGCCCACCAAATAAAAAAAAGGCCAAATAAAAAAAAGAGAAGGCCAAATAAAAAAATGAGAGAAAAAGAGAGAAGGGACAATACTACTATCTCTTTTCCACACTTGTGCTTCAAAATAGCACTATGATCTTCATGATAGAGAGTCTCTTGTGTTGTCACTTTCATATACTAGTGGGAATTTTTCATTATAGAACATGGCTTTTATATTCCAATGATGGGCTTCCTCAAAATGCCCTAGGTCTTCGTGAGCAAGCGAGTTGGATGCACACCCACTTAGTTTCTTTTGTTGAGCTTTCATATATTTATAGCTCTAGGGCATTCGTTGCATGGCAATCCCTACTCTCTCACATTGATATCTATTGATGGGCATCTCCATAGCCCGTTGATACGCCTAGTTGATGTGAGACTATCTTCTCCCTTTTTGTCTTTACAACCACCACCATATACCACCATAGTGCTATGTCCATGGCTTGCGCTCATGTATTGCGTAAGAGTTGAAAAAAGCTGAAGCGCGTTAAAAAGTATGAACCAATTGCTCGGCTCGTCATTGAGGTTGTTCATGATGGCAGTATTTTGTGTAATGAAAATGAAGCATGGCCTAACTATATGATTTTGTAGGGATAAGCTTTCTTTGGCTATGCTATTTTGATAGGACATGATTATTTGTTAGCATGCTTCGAGTATTATTATTTTTATGTTTTATAAGCTTTTATCTTGAATTATGCTGGGTAGCATTCCACATCAAAAATTCTGTTTTTATCATTTACCTACTCGAGGACGAGCAGGAATTAAGCTTGGGGATGCTTGATACGTATCCAACGTATCTATAATTTTTGATTTTTCCAATGTATTATATTACCCGTTTTGGATGTTTATGGGCTTTACTTTACACTTTTATATCATTTTTGGGACTAACCTACTAACCGGAGGCCCAGCCCGTATTGCTGTTTTTTTGCCTATTTCAGTGTTTCGAAGAAAAGGAATATCAAACAGAGTCCAAACGGAATGAAACCTTTGGGGGCGATCTTTTTGGAACAAACGTGATCCAGAGGACTTGGAGTGGAAGTCAAGAAACAATCGAGGAGGCCACGAGGGTGGAGGGCGCCCCCGCCCCCCCTACTAGGCGCGCCCCCCTGTCTCGTGGGCCCCTCGGGCATCCACCGACCTACTTCTTCCTCCTATATATACCCATGTACCCCGGAACATCAGAAGCGACCATGAAAAACTATTTCCACCGTCGTAACCTTCTATATCCGCGAGATCCCATCTTGGATCCTTCGCCAGCGCTCCGCCGGAGGGGGAATCAACCACGGAGGGCTTCTACATCAACACCATAGCCTCTCCGATGAGTTGTGAGTAGTTTACCACAGACCTTCGGGTCCATAGTTATTAGCTAGATGGCTTCTTCTCTCTCTTTGAATCTCAATACCATGTTCTCCTTGATCTTCTTGGAGATCTATTCGATGTAACTCTTTTTGCGGTGTGTTTGTCGAGATCCGATGAATTGTGGATTTATGATCAAGTTTATCTATGAGAAATATTTGAATCTCCTCTGAATTCTTTTATGTGTGATTAAGTTATCTTTGCAAGTCTCTTCGAATTATCAGTTTGGTTTGGCCTACTAGATTGATCTTTCTTGCAATGGGAGAAGTGCTTAGCTTTGGGTTCAATCTTGCGGTGTCCTTTCCCAGTGACAGCAGAGGCAGCAACGCACGTATTGTATTGTTGCCATCTAGGATAAAAAGATGGGGTTTATATCATATTGCATGAGTTTATCCCTCTACATCATGTCATCTTTCTTAATGCGTTACTCTGTTCTTTATGAACTTAATACTCTAGATGCATGCTGGATAGCGGTCGATGTGTGGAGTAATAGTAGTGCATGCAGGCAGGAGTCGGTCTACTTGTCACGGACATGATGCCTATATACATGATCATGCCTAGATAATCTCATAATTATTCACTTTTCTATCAATTGCTCGACAGTAATTTGTTCACCCACCGTAATACTTATGCTATCTTGAGAGAAGCCACTAGTGAAACCTATGGCCCCCAGGTCTATCTTTTATCATATAAGCTTTCAATCTACTTTTATTTGTATCTTTACTTTTCCAATCTATATCATAAAATACCAAAAATATATTTATCTTATCATATTATCTCTATCAGATCTCACTTTCGCAAGTGGCCGTGAAGGGATTGACAACCCCTTTATTGCGTTGGTTGCGAGTTCTTGTTTGTTTGTGTAGGTGCGTGGGACTTTTGAGGAGCCTCCTACTGGATTGATACCTTGGTTCTCAAAAACTGAGGGAAATACTTACGCTACTATTGCTGCATCACCCTTTCCTCTTCAAAGAAAACCAATGCAAGCTCAAGACGTAGCATTCCTTTATATACGGGGCAGCCACCTCTAGACACAACAATTGATCTCTTGATCTCTTAGCCGTGTGCGGTGCCCCCCTCCACCAGATTCCACGTTGGTAATATCGTAGCGGTGCTTAGGCGAAGCCCTGCGTCGGTAGCATCATTAACACCGTCATCACGCCGTTGTGCTGACGGAACTCTCCCGCAAAGCTCTGCTGGATCAGAGTTCGTGGGATGCCATCGAGCTGAACGTGTGCTGAACTCGGAGGTGTCGTACGTTCGGTACTTGATCGGTCGGATCGTGAAGACGTACGACTACATCAACCGCGTTGTGCTAACGCTTCCGCTTACGGACTACGAGGGTACGTGGACACCACTCTCCCCTCTTGTTGCTATGCATCACCATGATCTTGCGTGTGCGTAGGAATTTTTTTGAAATTACTACGTTCCCCAACAAGGAGGGTATATACCATCTACAAGATAGTACCCCTTTGTTTATTCATGCCCATTGATAGTGTAGTTGCAAGCAGGAGCATCACCACTAGCAAGCCTAGCAAATAAATGAGACCGTTGCAACACATTGATATCATTAAGAGTGCTCGGCATACCAAAAAAGCAATGCAAAATCCATAAATCCTCGGATGCTACAGCCTCTAGCACAATTGTTGCATCACGAGACTTGCCATAATACATTCCTTGCCAAGCCTTGGGGAAATTTTTCCAATTCCAATGCATACAATCAATGCTACCTAGCATGCCAGGCCAACCTCTCCTCTCATTAGATGCCATCAACTTCTTTGTGTCATCTTCATTGGGTGCCCAAAGATACTCGGGACCGAAGACACGGATGATCACTTTCACAAATCTACGCACAGACTCAATTGAGCTATCTTCACCAATGCGAAGATACTCATCGGTATAGTCAGCCGGAATGCCATATGCAATCACCCGCATAGCTGCGGAGATTTTTTGATATGCACTAAATCCCTTTAAGCCCGCGGCATTCCTTCTTTGAGTAAAATACCGGCAATTTGCCTCGCAAACTTCAACAATTTTCACAAAGAGGGATCGGCGCATTCGGTACCTTCTCCGGAAGAGGTGTGGAGGATATGTAGGATTCTCCGCGAAATAGTCTTGCATCAACATCTCGTTCCCAAGATGGCGATTCCGAGGAATGCACAAACGCCCGACAGTAGATCCTCGCCTCCTCTTCCGGTGCTCGTCTTCATGCTCCTTAACGGCAAGCGCCATGACTAATGTTTGCTGCCGGAAGTTCGCAAGCATGGTCTCAACATCCGAGTCGTCCGAATCGGAAAAATCAGATAGCAAGAACTTCTCGCACGGGGTCAACTCCATCTACACGCACACCGGCGCGTCAATCTACTACACAGCTCGCAAAAATCACAAAAAGGGACTAACCGGTGGCGGGTGATCCCGGGCGGCGACGAGGGGGTGCGCTCGACGGTGGTCGATCCTCGGCGGCGGCGACGATGGGGGGCGGCTCTTCTCACCGGATCCGGAGGGGCGGTGCAGCGGCTCGGCGCGGGAGGGTGTGGGGCGGCCCCGGTGCGCGATTCCGCCCACAGATTGCCGGTGGCGGGCAGGCGGAAGCAAAGGGCGGACGGCGGTGAAAGGAGGGGGAAAGCGCGGGGGCTGAAATGTCCCTCCCACCAACTGCTTCTCTCCGATGCAGGACACCGCAGCCGCGAAGGGGGAAACCCGGGTTTTCCCGGGTTGGAGTCGGGAATTTGCCGCGCCCCCCAAAATTTTTTGTGGGCCGGGGCGGGATGCGGGGTCTGATCGGGCAGGCTTTCCGTCCCGTACCCGCATTTTGGCGGTTATTTTGCGGGTCGGGGACGGATGCGGGGTCTGCTCGAGTTGCTCTTACGAACCTTCTCGTAGGTTTGCCCAATTTTTCCAGGCATTTTTTTTTTTGCTTTTAAAGGATGGGTGTTGTTTGAAAAAAATTGTTCTTTGTTTTTATTTTTTTCCTATCCCATTTTTCCTTTTCTCTTTTTTATAACCGATAAAGTTTTTAAAATCATATTTCTAAATTTAATGAACCTTTTCAAATTTGCAAACATTTTCAAAATTTGTCGACATTTTCATATTCATTGTCATCAATCACCAAAATCACTAAGGGAGAAATTTGCCCTAACAACGGGGCTAGGGTTGCCTCGCCGCCGCGCTTAAAATAGTTGGATTTGGTCCCTACGGCGGTGCGGTGGAGCCGCGACACGAATGTGTCCCCACCGTCCTCACCTAAACTAGAGGAGGTGCCTGTCAGACCGATGGTTTTGGCGTGGGCCAGTCCGTCAATCCTACATGGTGGACGCGTCCGGACGTCGCCATATCTGCCCACATATGGGCATGGGGGTACCAGTCAGCCCGGACGTTTGGGATGGCTCTGCACGGTTCGATTGGTTGGCTTTTTATGTCCGGGCAAGACACCCGGATATAATTGTGGAGGATATGGGGCTTTGATTGTAGATCTCTTACATAATCATGTGATCAAGCCACACCCTGCAAGTTTTTTTTGAGGAAAAGCCATCATGGCGGTTTATATTGCATGAGGGAAAAGGGCTACATCATTTGAAAGTACATCAAGCAAAAAGTCCGGAGCCTCGTTCTGCCAAACAATAGTTCTCGAGTGCTCCGACTTTGTAGCCAGTAGATCCGCCGCCAAATTGGCCTCCCTAGGACTATGACAGAAAGAAACAGAAATAAAGTTTCGACATAAGAAGGTACATTCCTCATAGATAGCTGCCGCTGGACCCAGGGAACTCCCTCCATGTTGCATGACTTCGATCACCTCCATACAGTCAGCACGTATCTCCACCTTGTTGCAGCCAACATTGTTTGCGAGGATTAGCCCATCCTTGAGGCCTCTCGCTTCCGCCGTTGCTGCATCCTCGATGAATGGAACGTGTGACGCCGAAGCTGCAATAAATCCTGCCATGGAGTCGCGAATGATTGCACCCGTACCACCAGTTCCACTATCCGCATCAAAGGAGGCATCCACATTTAGGCTAACAAATCCCTCAGCTAGTTTTTTCCATCCCTGCTTCTGGATTCGTCCTCCTCGTTGCTTCTTTGCTCTCATGAAATTCTTGGTCAAAGTTGCAAATAGCCTGAGCCGATCGAGCCGGCTCCTGAATGGCCTCCCCGTGAGTAACTCTCCGGCGTTCCCACCAGATATACCATATAGCCACCGCTATGAGCTCCTTCCTGGATACGTCCGGTAGCATCGGGACTATATCCTTTGGTATCAAAAGCAAGTCACCTAGAACCGACGCTCCTTCCAGCTCCGAATCACACAGCTCGTTGATAGTAGAGCTCATACCAAGCTTTGCCCAGATCTCCTGCACCCTGTGACAGCGAAAGAAGGCATGTCGAATACTCTCACAATATGTACCACATAACGGGCAATCCGATACTGTGATCATATGACGATTTGCCAGAACACCCCGACAAGGGATTGCACCATACAGCGCTCACCACATGTGAACTTTGATTTTCGCCGGTACTCGAAGCTTCCAAAGAATGCGCCAAACTGAACTAGTACTTGAAGCCACACCCTGCAAGTTTGTATCTCCGAACCCCGTCCGCCATCTTTGAAGGTTTTCATCTTAAGCGTCAAACTGTGGGTCCCAATGAGTAGTTTACTTAATTTTTAGGACTCTGGACATGCTTCTCTGTGTTGAGGACTCTTTGGGAATCACCTATAGGGACCGAAAGTGCTCTTTTGATCTTGAGCACACATGCTCCCTTGTAACCAATAAAATCCAAAAAAATAAACAAATTCAAAAATGACTTTTTTATGATAAACATTGAATGTTTTAACTCCGTGCAAAATTTTGTGATGAAATAACATTCATGAAGGTCTAGATAAGAATAACAAAATCGACGCACCAAAATGCTTCCAACTGTTAATCTTCATGCACTAGCTAACGCAATCAAAAGTCCGAACTGATGGAAATGGCTAGGCAATCCACGTATACACTTCAACACCCCTCTCATGTGTGACACGAGAAGTAGCATGTGCAATTTTTAGATAAATTGCGGAAGCCAGTACTTGAACTCAAGACCTTGGGCCCTGATACCATGTTAAGCTTCATGCACTAGTCAACGCAACCAAAGTCTGAACTGATGGAAAAGGGTTAGACAATCCACAAATACACTTCAACACCACCAATTAATAGTATTTTGGGAGCATTGATTTTTTTCCAGACCTCCACGAATGTTATTTCGTCACAACATTTTACATGTAGTTGAAACATTCATCTACGTTTGTCAAGAAAAATCCTGAATTTTTTATTGTATTTTAACTATATTTTTGGAGTTTACTGTTCATTAGAGAGCATGTGAGCTAGGGTTCAAAAACTCCATGTCCCTATAGGGACCACGATTGTAGAACTCGTCGTAATTTTATATACTAGCAAAGGTAGTGTACAATTATACCCTCCAAATAGCTCTATCAAATTATTTGTTAGCCATACATTTTTATGCTCTTCGCTAAGATATTTATGATTATTGAGCTATACACAATCACACACACATATATACATACAATTCATCAAACTGGCACAAAGTAATTTGTGGGGATAGGCATTTTATAAAATTCTCCGGCCTAGAGAATTTCAATTTAATGAAAATTCTTACAAAGAAACGTCTAATATAAATTTTCTTGTACAATAATTTTAAGTTCTATGCAAATACTTTTGCAATGGATGGATACTAGAGTGTTATTAAAAAATATTAATATTTAGAACCATTTGTTACGACTAAAATTGCTTAACTTAGTACAAATATATGATTATGAAGATGGTATGTTGAGAGAATGAGTACAAAAAGTAAATAAGTTCGATATAAATAAGTAAAACCATTTATTTTGGCCCTCCCTCGGCTTACTATTATCTTGATATGCTGGTTACAACGATTATGACGAGAAAAATAAATACTAGATAGCATCGGCTTTCACTGAGGTCGATGAAGCACACCATGTTGTCTACAAGTGCTCTAACATTAGGATGACAACTTATCAAATCACCGATCGGTCCAACAAAAAGGTGAATCAACCGATGTCACATCATTTTCGTGTGATCTTCAAGCAACCGCACCCACCGCTCTCTCCCCTAACACTATGCGAAACACGAGGACACACATGAATATTAGATCGACATGTGTATTTGTCGATGACAAGTTGTCATTGGTCATGGACATTGATAAGCCAGTTAGAGATCACTTGGTCGCACCGACTTAACTGAGGCACCGCAAGATCAATAAGTCTTGTGCAACGTACATGCAATCTACTTATGTGTGAAATTGTTATGATATGTGTATTGCTTTATTTAGGAGTTAACAAATGCTGGTTTGTGACCTGATAGTTATAAAGATTACTCCTTCATTTTCTATGAAGCATGATGTGATGTATGGTTAGTCAATATCAGATTTTCCATTTACCGAACATGCATATTATAGATAGATGATTTTTTCCCTCCAGAAATTGTATAGCTTATGTTTCAGCTATTCTCAAAGGAAGGAATTATAATTGCAGAAGGCGAGGTAAAGTCCGCAAAAGCTATGTCTCGCTTATTGTGAGAAAGAAGAAGCGGATGACTCCAGCCTCGGGGGAAGTAGGTCGGCCCAACTATGTTTTCCAGCGGTTTGGGGGATCTGCTACGACTAGTTTGGGGAACCTTCCAGCAGGCGATTTTAGGAAACCTTTCGCCTGGTTTGAGGGAGGTTCCTTTTGATTTTTCATTGCATATATTATTCTAGCATTTCTATTGGTTTTATTTAGGGTTTTTATTTCTATAATTTTTTTATTTCGTTTTTATGTTTCCTCTATTTCTTCATTTTCTGGTTTCTTCTTCATTTTTTTCAAATGTTTTAGTTAAAAAAGAGTGGATATTATTTCACATCTCATGAAATATTTTCATAAAAATTGTATGATTTCTTTACGTCTCTGGCGTCGTGCATGGCTTCGCTCACCTATTGGGTTGGTCCACTCATACTCGTCTTAGCCAGCGGCACTAATAACTAATAGCGGTAACTCCTATTAGGCGCTTATATCGCCAACTACAGTGCATTTGGTACACATCGCCCATACCCCTCGGGGACGCTGTCGTAGTGGGTCGGCCCATATAGTGTTTTCTTTTGCTTTTTTCAGGCGGTTTTTCTTTGCTTTTTAGGATGGGTGTTTTTTTTGTTCTTTGTTTCAAATTCTTTTTCTTCTTCTTTTTTATAACTGATAAACTTTTTTAAATCATGTTTCTAAAATTAATGAACCGTTTAAAATTTGCAAATGTTTTTTTAAATTCGTGGACTATTTTTCAAAACTCAAAAATTTTAAAATATCATGGACAGTTTTAAAAACTCATGAGTTTTTTTTCAAAGTAGTGAACTTTTCCAAATTCATGGACTTTTTTCAAATTTGTGAACTTTTTTCAGTTAACATCTTTTTCACAGCGTATTTAAACATGTAAACTTTTGGGGGTTTAACATTTTTTCAGAAACATCATAGAGAACCGGCTGATTTCTTCCTAGGATAACAAACCAATGGTAGAAAATGTAAGATGAGAAAAGACTAGCGAACAGCCAGCCCGAGCGAGCAAGCTGGGTGGAGCTAGCGGTCGGGCAAGATTGGCAGGCGCATGATCGTGGTGGCCGGTAAACCCCCACTTTATTAGCTAGGAGTACGGTTTACAGGAATTACATGGGGTCCCCAACCACAAATGGCGACCAGCTACCAAAGAAGAAGAAAAATGTTCACTGTGTATTATAAAGTTGTTCACTGTGTATTTTAAATGATCAACGTGCATTTAAAAAATGTTCAACATGTATTCAAAAAACATGCAAGGCGTATTTGAAAAATGTTGAATATTTGTTAGAAAAATATTTAACATGAATTAATATTGTTTAACGTGCATATAACAAACGTTTAAAAATGATCAGCATTTATTTAAACGTGTATTAATGTTTGATGTGTATTTTAAAAAGCAATAAAATCTATTTAAGAAAATGAAAACGCAAAAAAGCAAACAATCCAGAAAACCTAGAAAAACTCAAGCAAAATCCGAAAACCAACAAAAACCAAAAAAGAAAGATTCCCTTTCAGGGTGTGCAGTGTGTGACATGTGGCAATGGCTAGACGCACCATGTGAAGGGCTCATGTACTCTCATGCGCATGGAAGTACCCTTGCGAAGTACCCCTAATTAGCCGTTCCCAGTAAGAATGGGAGACCATGACAATCTTTTACGGGTTCGTCCTTCATAAATCTGGCTGATCTTGTGAGCCCACCTTAAGGGACAGGCTCCAAGGCCCAACTATGTTTGCTAGTTAGTTTGGCTTTGCTCGGAATTGAAATTATACTTTTTAAAAAAAAATACCACCCTTTTTTTAGCTACAGCAAAAAAATTAGAAACTCACCGGGTCTAGCTTTCAAAACTTAAATTCAATTGCTATTTTAGAAACAAGTTGAAAATTGAAAATACATAGAGACAATACTAATATTAAGTACCAAAGACCAAAACGTCCTTGCATAAACTAAAAAAATACATTCAAATTCCTGGGGGTGTCGAAGTCTTCTTCTCGCATCTATTGACGGCGTGCCATGGGCAAAGATGGTTACTGCCTCTGGGTCTATCTCAACAGAGCAAACTTTTTAAAACACATGAACTTGTAGAAGCAGCGACCGAGAAGTGTTCTTCGCCTTTTTAGTTGTTGTGAGGTTGACATTGAGGAGGTCAGTAGTCTTCACACTCTTTATGATTTTCTTGGCATGGGGAAAAGGTGCGTTCACCACACACCTCATTTCCTGACGTTGCTTGATGTGAGCCTCTTCGTCTTGGCACTCTTCTCTTGCCCTTCGATTGCGCTCTTGAAGGTTGTAAGTAGCGTCACAAAGATCTCGTTGCACTTGACTGGCTTGCTCCAAATGATGTTCTTCTTCTTGTAGATGTGCCTCTTGTTCTTCATCTTGACGATAATCCTCTTCTTGTTGTCGACCACATTCTTCATTTGGATGCATTTGGCGGACGAAGGCATATTGTTGCTCTCGATCTTCATGTCAGCTAGGGTGATGCTCAAGAATGTGAGCTTGGAATCCATTGCCATGAAGGTTGATAATCTTTTCGGTCTTGACGATGACGACGCTGATATCGTGGTGTACTTGCATGGGATGGTAGCTCGGATGAGTGTCCACTTGATTTTCTTCTTGAGGAGGACTAGGATTATGAATACTTGCACTTGTCAAACATGTCATGAATTTGAGCCATTTGCGCGTCCATCTTGGCGTCTAGATAGCCCCTCATTCGAGTTTCAGATTGATGCGTGTCGGTGGCGATGTGCTTAGTGTGCTCATTCAAAGCCTTAATGTGCGTCTTCCCTAGCTCGTTGAAGTCCGAAATAATGAAGCTTGGTGATTGTTTACATCTTCTTGGTTGTCAAGGACTGGATGAGATATACCTTCCCTATATATCACAACACTCAAGGCAATTGTGAGCACACATTGAAAAGAATTATAACAAGCTTACCTCTTCCCGATGTTGAAAATGGATCAAGTGACCATTCATCCTGAAATGTCAAGAGAGTGCAATTGGTATGTGATATCGTCCAATCTCACACCTACACACAACAAACTTATAGAGGAGCTCGGTAGGCATTATTGGCACAATATCATGCAATGGTAGATCGAGATGCTGAAAATGCTGAGTAAGATCCACAAAAGCAAATGCGATACAAGTAGACCAGTAGATAGAAAGAGAGCAAGCGTCACTAATACATGGCTCAAACATTTCTCACAAAGCTTGGTGTTGGTCTCGTCTGAAATAGATGGCTCAAAAAGAACAACAACATGAGATGCAACAAGGTTCTCATCTGTTGTGAATAGGTTTTTACTAGCAATGTGCCCGTGCGTTGTAATGGATCCAAAGTAGAATATATATGTTCACAAACTTGAAAGAAAAAAACTCTAGTTTTGGTGTGTGT
>NC_041381.1:652365643-652368835 GCF_002162155.2 Triticum dicoccoides | reverse complement strand
AAATATACTCGTATTACGTTCCACTCAAAATATATTTCTCGTGGCTGTTTTGATGAGGTGAGCGAGAGATGTGATTGGTTTCACCTTTCAAGATACTAAGGGGTTTTTGCAAATTGGAGCAGAGAAGTGGGGTCTTTTTGTAAAAATGCCACAACTTACCTCACAATCGTTAGATGCAGATCTGATGGTCAGAAATGACGAATGGCAGACACACCATCATCACCAACTGAGTCTTCTATAGGAGTAGAGAAAGTATGACATATCCATAGTTTGCATGGTTCCCTCATCATAGGTAGCTCCAGATTCATGTGTGAGTTTGCGAATCTTGTTCTTCCTTGCCCTCAACCTTGGTCTGAAAGTATCTCTCTTCAAACCTGTTGGGGAACGTAGTAACTTCAAAAAAATTCCTACACACACGCAAGATCATGGTGATGCATAGCAACGAGAGGGGAGAGTGTTGTCTACGTACCCTCGTAGACCAAAAGCGGAAGCGTTAGAACAACGTGGTTGATGTAGTTGTATGTCTTCACGGCCCGACCAATCAAGCACCGAAACTACGGCGCCTCCGAGTTCTAGCACACGTTCAGCTTGATGACGATCCCCGGACTCCGATCCAGCAGGGTGTCGGGGAAGAGTTTCGTCAACACGACGGCGTGGTGACGATCTTGATATTCTACCGTCGCAGGGCTTCGCCTAAGCACCGCTACAATATTATCGAGGACCATTGTGACGCCCCCGATTCAATCGTACACTAATCATGCATGCAAATGTGTACGATCAAGATCAGGGACTCACGGGAAGATATCACAACACAACTCTACAAATAAAATAAGTCATACAAGCATCATAATACAAGCCAGGGGCCTCGAGGGCTCGAATACAAGTGCTCGATCATAGACGAGTCAGCGGAAGCAACAATATCTGAGTACAGACATAAGTTAAACAAGTTTGCCTTAAGAAGGCTAGCACAAGCTGGGATACAGATCGAAAGAGGCGCAGGCCTCCTGCCTGGGATCCTCCTAAACTACTCCAGGTCGTCGTCAGCGGGCAGCACGTAGTAGTAGGCACCTCCGGTGTAGTAGGGGTCGTCGTCGACGGTGGCGTCTGGCTCCAGGGCTCCAGCATCTGGTTGCGACAACCAGGTAGAAGGAAAAGGGGGAAAAGAGGGAGAAAAGCAACCGTGAGTACTCATCCAAAGTACTCGCAAGCAAGGAGCTACACTACATATGCATGGGTATATGTGTAAGGAGGCCATATCAGTGGAC
Source organism: Triticum dicoccoides (assembly GCF_002162155.2). Lineage (NCBI taxonomy): Eukaryota > Viridiplantae > Streptophyta > Magnoliopsida > Poales > Poaceae > Triticum > Triticum dicoccoides. The sequence continues at coordinate 652,367,570 of NC_041381.1, read as the reverse complement.
TGAACTGCAGAATGCCAGAATAAGAGGGGGATAGCTAATCCTGCCGAAGACTACGCTTCTGGCAGCCTCCGCCTTACAGTATATAGAAGAGGGTAGATTGAAGTCCTCCAAGTAGCATCTCCAAGTAGCATCTCCAGTAGCATCGCATAGCATAACCCTACCCGGCGATCCTCTCCTCGTCGCCCTGCGGAAAAGCGATCACCAGGTTGTCTGTGGAACTTGGAAGGGTGTGTTTTATTAAGTATCCGGTTCTAGTTGTCATAAGGTCAAGGTACAACACCAAGTCGTCCTGTTACCGAAGATCACGGCTATTCGAATAGATTAACTTCCCTGCAGGGGTGCACCACATAGCCCAACACGCTTGATCCCATTTGGCCGGACACACTTTCCTGGGTCATGCCCGGCCGCGGAAGATCAACACGTCGCAGCCCCACCTAGGCACAACAGAGAGGCCAGCACGCCGGTCTAAACCTAAGCGCACAGGGGTCTGGGCCCATCGCCCATAGCACACCTGCACGTTGCGTGGGCGGCCGGAAGCAGAACTAGCCCCCTTAATACAAGAGCAGGCTTACGTTCCAATCCGGCGCGCACCGCTCCGTCGCTGACGTCTGAAGTGCTTCGGCTGATACCACGACGTCGGGATACCCATAACTACTCCCACGTAGATGGTTAGTGCGTATAGGCTCGTAGCCGACTCAGATCAAATACCAAGATCTCGTTAAGCGTGTTAAGTATCCGCAAACGCCGAACAGGGCCAGGCCCACCTCTCTCCTAGGTGGTCTCAACCTGCCCTGTCGCTCCGCCACAAAGTAACAGTCGAGGGCCGTCGGGAACCCAGGCCCACCTCTACCGGGATGGAGCCACCTGTCCTTTCAGCCCCCTCGTCAGAATCACTTGCGGGTACTCAATGAGCTGACCCGACTTTAGTCACCATCTGTATAGTATGTATGTATGTATAGTATATACCCGTGATCACTTCCCAAGTGATCACGGCCCGATAGTATAGCAAGGCAGACTGACAAGAATGTAGGGCCAATGATGATAAACTAGCATCCTATACTAAGCATATAGGATTGCAGGTAAGGTATCAACAGATGTAGCGACAATGTCAGGCTATGCATCAGAATAGGATTAACGAAAGCAGTAACATGCTACACTACTCTAATGCAAGCAGTATAGAGTAGAATAGGCGATATCTGTTGATCAAGGGGGGGCTTGCCTGGTTGCTCTGGCAAGAGAGAGAGGGGTCGTCGGTGGTGTAGTCGACCACAGGGGCATCAGCATCGTCACGGGGCTACCGGAGAGAAGAGGGGGGAGAAACAGTAAATACATAGCAAGCAAGTGCATAATAGGTCAACAAGCAGAGCTAGACGTGTTCTAACGCGGTATGAGGTGATACCGGTGAAGGGGGAAAACATCCGGGAAAGTACTCCCGGTGTTTCGCGTTTTCGGACAGATGAACCGGAGGGGGAAAGTTGCGTGTTTGGTATGTTAGAGGTGTGTGGTGGACGAACGGGCTGCGTATCCGGGTTCGTCTCGTCGTTCTGAGCAACTTTCATGTTGAAAATATTTTAATCCGAGTTACGGATTAAAAGATATGATTTTCTAAAGATTATATTAATTTCTGGAATTTAATTAATTAATTATTTAATTCGAAAAATGGAATTATGACGTCAGCATGATGTCATGCTGACGTCAGCAGTCAGCGTTGACCGTTGACCTGGTCAACCTGACATGTGGGTCCCGTGGGACCCACCTGTCATACACTGTTAGTTTAATTAGGGTTTAGGTTAATTGATCAGGTTAATTAAACTCAACTAGTTAATTAAATTAATTAAACCGGATTAATTAACTTAATTAATTCATTAGATAATTAACTAATTAATAATTAATTTTATTAAATCATTTATTTATTTATTTTTAATTC
>NC_041381.1:652364390-652365633 GCF_002162155.2 Triticum dicoccoides | reverse complement strand
GGGGGGGGTGCTAGGCATGACATCATGTTACCGGGTCACGTAGAGATCAATGTTACAACTCTTGGAGGTATGTCCCAACCATCATATCTGACCGAGATTCAGATCCGGTTGGTGTCAGGATACCTCAGACTTAGGATACCTGAGAAGAAAAGGTGCAACGCAAATTGACGAGATGACATTGTAAGATTCTCGGGGAAATGAACTGTGAAGTGATTTCCGTTATCAAGAGTCCATCATTAACCCAAGGAGAGGACAAGGAGGTGTCGGGTGAACTCAACGGCAATTCACCGAGATTCCTAAAAGATGGATGTCCACAATTAAGTGAACAAGGAGATAACATTGGTCAGATCAAATGATATAAGGAAATATGCCCGAGGAAAACATACACAATTAAAGATTGGTTGAAAGGTGCGCCCGAAATATGGGTTGGGTTGCACGACCAATGTCAGAATGGTGATTCAATTAGCGAAGGACTTAGAATGAACTATCGCCCATTCACTTCAAAGCAATAGGGTTGTTAGAAGTTTTGAATTCACACGTCATAGCTCCATTGTCGGTATTCCGGTTGAAAACAATACGGGGACCAAGGAATGAACGAAGATGGCAAGAAGTATTATGATATCAAGAATTATTAAGAGGTTGTGAAATTCTCACCACATTCTTGACAAAAAGAGATGGTAATACTTCCGAGGTAAAGAAGAACAATTGCTGGATAGCAAGGAAACCAAGGTACAACACAAGTTGTGAACAAGTTTGTGTTGGGGGGGGGACAAGAATGTTGCCGATGATAACTCAAATCATCGAGGGACAAGGATGGTATTTCTCATCATGAATTCAATTGATATCCTGGAAGAACTCATAAGGTTGATGAGGATCACGACACATTTGTCGCGAGAGTTCATGAAGATGTAATCGATCAGCGACGACATCAAGTCTAAGTAATGATGAAGTGAAAGGTTATTGGAACCAAGGGTACGACACAAACTCGAAACCAAGCTTGTTGTTCAAGGCGAAATGATATGACGATGAGGATCGACGTAAGGTTAGTTCATCGTCGGAAATTGTGCTCCGAGAAGAAGGACCGGGTAGCACAGTTAAAATCATCACGACAAAGATATAGCCAAACAGGCTAGGAATGGCGTGGTCGGGTACAAACTCGTACTTATAGAAGCTTACTGAAGAGTTGTTGAACCGTAGAGCGGACTCGGTTCAGTTATCGGTGTCTTTGAGTGTTCAATAACTC
>NC_041381.1:652363376-652364380 GCF_002162155.2 Triticum dicoccoides | reverse complement strand
AGGTCAACAAGCAGAGCTAGACGTGTTCTAACGCGGTATGAGGTGATACCGGTGAAGGGGGAAAACATCCGGGAAAGTACTCCCGGTGTTTCGCGTTTTCGGACAGATGAACCGGAGGGGGAAAGTTGCGTGTTTGGTATGTTAGAGGTGTGTGGTGGACGAACGGGCTGCGTATCCGGGTTCGTCTCGTCGTTCTGAGCAACTTTCATGTTGAAAATATTTTAATCCGAGTTACGGATTAAAAGATATGATTTTCTAAAGATTATATTAATTTCTGGAATTTAATTAATTAATTATTTAATTCGAAAAATGGAATTATGACGTCAGCATGATGTCATGCTGACGTCAGCAGTCAGCGTTGACCGTTGACCTGGTCAACCTGACATGTGGGTCCCGTGGGACCCACCTGTCATACACTGTTAGTTTAATTAGGGTTTAGGTTAATTGATCAGGTTAATTAAACTCAACTAGTTAATTAAATTAATTAAACCGGATTAATTAACTTAATTAATTCATTAGATAATTAACTAATTAATAATTAATTTTATTAAATCATTTATTTATTTATTTTTAATTCCTTTTTTTAAACGTTCTGGGGCTGGGGCCCCCATGTCATTGGCCAGAGGGGCCATAGCGGGTTACGGGCGCTGGGTGCTGGGTCACGGGCGTGCGGTTTTCGCCCGAACGGCGAGCGGTGCGGGGCTAGCGGCAGGGAGGCGGCGACGGGCAGCAGTGGAGGCAGGGCGGCGCTAAGCAGCCGCGGTGGCGGCAGGTGCAGCGGTGCGAGCGCCGGACGGCGCGAGCGCCGGACGGAGCTGCGGGACAGGGAGGAGGAGGACCGGGACGTGTGGGCGTGGTGCGGTGTGGCGAGGGCGGCTCAGAGCATGAGCTCCGGCACGCGGGCGCTGCGGGGTGGGGGGGAAACGGCGCCGGCGACAGAGAAGGGAAGGAAGGGAGCTCACGGTAGGGAGTAGGGACCGTGGCAGTGGGCTCGGAGGCGACCC
>NC_041381.1:652346998-652362961 GCF_002162155.2 Triticum dicoccoides | reverse complement strand
TCTTTTGTATTTTCTTTCTTTTATTTATTTTCTGTTCTGTTTTATTTTTCTTATATAATAGTTTATAGTTTTACAAAAAGTGAAACCCATAGCTAAAATAGAGTTACAATTATAACTACTGCCACGAAAGGTTTTATCCCTGAACAAAATAGTTTAGTATTTTATAAAACCCAAAATGCATTTATTTAATTGTTTTACCTACTGTTTTAATCATTTTAGGGTATTAAAACATTTTATAAAAGTGGGGTTTCTTCACCACAATTAACTTTGCATTATTTGGCACAACTCGAATATTTTAGTTTTAAAGTTTGAAAACTTTTACCGTTTGATTTGATTTTGAATTTGAATTTGAATCAGTTTCGAACTAACTCGAGATTAGCATCTATAATTGAGGTGACGTGGCATCATTAGCAGAGGAGCACTGTAGCTTAATTACCCGGGCGTCACAACCATGGTGGAGGGGGGCACCGCACACAGCTAAGAGATCTTGGAGATCAATTGTTGTGTCCTAGAGGTGCCCCCTGCCCCCGTATATAAAGGAGCCAAGGGGGAGGGGGCGGCCGGCCAAGGAGGGCGCGCCAAGGGGGAGTCCTACTCCCACCGGGAGTAGGACTCCCTTCTTTCCTAGTTGGAGAAGGAGAAGGGGGGAAGGAGGAGGAAGAGGGGAAGGAAAGGGGGGGCGCCGCCCCCCTCTCCTTGTCCTATTCGGACTAGGAGGGGAGGGGGCGCGTCCAGCCCCTTGCCTCCTCTTTTCCTCTCCACTAGGGCCCATGTAGGCCCATTAAGCCCCCGGGGGGTTCCGGTAACCTCCCGGTACTCCGGTAAAATCCCGATTTCACCCGGAACACTTCCGGTATCCAAATATAGGCTTCCAATATATCAATCTTCATGTCTCGACCATTTCGAGACTCCTCGTCATGTCCGTAATCTCATTAGGGACTCCGAACAAACTTCGGTACATCAAAACTCATAAACTCATAATATAACTGTCATCGAAACCTTAAGCGTGCGGACCCTACGGGTTCGAGAACTATGTAGACATGACCTAGAACTGTTTCCGGTCAATAACCAATAGAGGAACCTCGATGCTCATATTGGCTCCTACATATTCTATGAAGATCTTTATCGGTCAAACCGCATAACAACATACGTTGTTCCCTTTGTCATCGGTATGTTACTTGCCCGAGATTCAATCGTTGGTATCCAATACCTAGTTCAATCTCGTTACTGGCAAGTCTCTTTACTCATTACGTAATGCATCATTCCGTAACTAACTCATTAGCTACATTGCTTGCAAGGCTTATAGTGATGTGCATTACCGAGAGGGCCCAGAGATACCTCTCCGACAATCGGAGTGACAAAACCTAATCTCGAAATATGCCAACTCAACATGTGCCTTTGGAGACACCTGTAGAGCTCCTTTATAATCACCGAGTTACGTTGTGACGTTTGGTAGCACACAAAGTGTTCCTCCGGTAAACGGGAGTTGCATAATCTCATAGTTGTAGGAACTTTGTATAAGTCATGAAGAAAGCAATAGCAACATACTAAACGATCAAGTGCTAAGCTAACGGAATGGGTCAAGTCAATCACATCATTCTTCTAATGATGTGATCCCGTTAATCAAATGACAACACATGTCTATGGTTAGGAAACTCAACCATCTTTGATTAATGAGCTAGTCAAGTAGAGGCATACTAGTGACGTTAAGTTTGTCTATGTATTCACACATATATTATGTTTCCGGTTAATACAATTCTAGCATGAATAATAAACATTTATCATGATATGAGTAAATAAATAATAACTTTATTATTGCCTCTAGGGCATATTTCCTTCAGTCTCCCACTTGCACTAGAGTCAATAATCTAGATTACACAGTAATGATTCTAACACCCATGGAGTCTTGGTGCTGATCATGTTTTGCTCGTGGAAGAGGCTTCGTCAATGGGTCTGCAACATTCAGATCCGTATGTATCTTGCAAATCTCTATGTCTCCCACCTGGACTTGGTCCTGGATGGAATTGAAGCGTCTCTTGATGTGCTTGGTCCTCTTGTGAAATCTGGATTCCTTTGCCAAGGCAATTGCACCAGTATTGTCACAGAAGATCTTCATTGGTCCCGATGCACTAGGTATGACACCTAGATCGGAAATGAACTCCTTCATCCAGACTCCGTCATTTGCTGCTTCCGAAGCAGCTATGTACTCCGCTTCGCATGTAGATCTCGCCACGACGCTTTGTTTAGAACTGCACCAACTTACAGCTCCACCGTTTAATAAAAACATGTATCCGGTTTGCGATTTAGAATCGTTTGGATCAGTGTCAAAGCTTGCATCAACTTAACCATTTACGACTAGCTCTTTGTCACCTCCATAAACAGAAACATATCCTTAGTCCTTTTCTGTTATTTCAGGATATTCTTGACCGATGTCCAGTGATCCACTCCTGGATTACTTTGGTACCTACCTGCCAAGCTTATTGCTAAGCATACGTCAGGTCTGGTACACATCATTGCATACATGATAGAGCCTATGGCTGAAGCATAGGGAACATCTTTCATTTTCTCTCTATCTTCTGCTATGGTCGGGCATTGAGTCTGACTCAACTTCACACCTTGTAATACAGGCAAGAACCCTTTCTTTGCCTGATCCATTTTGAACTTTTTTAAAACTTTATCAAGGTATGTGCTTTGTGAAAGTCCAATTAAGCGTCTTGATCTATCTCTATAGATCTTGATGCCCAATATGTAAGCAGCTTCACCGAGGTCTTTCAGTGACAAACTTTTATTCAAGTATCCCTTTATGCTATCCAGAAATTCTATATCATTTCCAATTAACAATATGTCATCTACATATAATATTAGAAATGCTACAGAGCTCCCACTCACTTTCTTGTAAATACAGGCTTCTCCAAAAGTCTATATAAAACCATATGCTTTGATCACACTATCAAAGCGTTTATTCCAACTCCGAGATGCTTGCACCAGTCCATAAATGGAATGCTGGAGCTTGCACACTTTGTTAGCACCTTTTGGATCAACAAAACCTTCCGGTTCCATCATATACAACTCTTCTTCCAGAAATCCATTCAGGAATGCAGTTTTGACATCCATTTGCCAAATTTCATAATCACAAAATGCGGCAATTGCTAACATGATTCGGACAGACATAAGCATCGCTACGGGTGAGAAAGTCTCGTCGTAGTCAACTCCTTGAACTTGTCAAAAACCTTTTGGAACAAGTCGAGCTTTGTAGACAGTTACATTACCATCAGTGTCGGTCTTCTTCTTGAAGATCCATTTATTTTTGATGGCTTGCCGATCATCGGGCAAGTCAACCAAAGTCCATACTTTGTTCTCATACATGGATCCCATCTCAGATTTCATGGCCTCAAGCCATTTTGCGGAATATGGGCTCATCATTGCTTCCTCATAGTTCGTAGGTTCGCCATGGTCAAGTAACATGACTTCCAGAATAGGATTACCGTACCACTCTGGTGCCGATCTTACTCTGGTAGACCTACGAGGTTCGGTAGTAACTTGATCTGAAGTTTCATGATCAATATCATTATCTTCCTCATTGATTGGTGTAGTTGTCACAGGAACTGGTTCTTGTGATGAACTACTTTCCAATAAGGGAGCAGGTACAGTTACCTCATCAATTTCTACTTTCCTCCCACTCACTTCTTTCGAGAGAAACTCCTTCTCTAGAAAGGATCCGAATTTAGCGACAAAAATCTTGCCCTCAGATATGTGATAGAAGGTGTACCCAATAGTCTCTTTTGGGTATCCTATGAAGACACATTTCTCTGATTTGGGTTCGAGCTTATCTGGTTGAAGTTTCTTCACATAAGCATCGCAGCCCCAAACTTTAAAAAACGACAACTTTGGTTTCTTGCCAAACCATAGTTCATAAGGCGTCGTCTCAACGGATTTTGATGGTGCCCTATTTAACGTGAATGTGGCCGTCTTGTAACACCCCAAAAATTTAACCATGTTTGTTTATTAAAATTTTGCCAGGAGATTAAATTTTCATTTTTCTGGATTTATTTTTGATCTCAGAACCTCTCTTTTCTTCTAAGTTGTGGAGTTTTCACCCCAAGTAAAAACTTTTCAATTATTATTGGACTTGTTTACCCTCTCAAATAAAACAATTCTTTTATCAGTGAGATTATTTATATAATTATTTTTTCCCTGAGCTTTATTTCTCTAAAATGGTTTTTCATAAGTTTTAGGGTCCCATTTGAACTGCAACCCTTTGATAAATTTATTTAGAAATCCCACCAAAATTTGGGGATGACATGTGATGTCCCTAAATCACTTTTGTGCAAAAGTATTCCTTAGTAATTTGGAGATTTTGAGTTTTACCACAAGTTTTTAAATCTGGTCCAGTTGCACTTTTGCACTACAACCTATTTAAATATTTCTTTAAAACTTCCACCAAAATTATGGGATGTTAGTAATAGTATATTATTCAACCTTATGCAAAAACCCAGTGATGTTCTTTGAAAATTTTGAGCAAATCATCCTCTTTTGCTCTCTGGTCCAGTTTGGTATTTTCTACTGCAACAATATTTTTGCTTGCCCTTTTTCCCTTGATTCTTTCTACTGCCTATAGACCACCTTACAAAACCCTTAAGTCCAGGAGAGTGGACCCATTGGAGGATTTTTAGTACAAGAAATGATGCCATTTACCTCCTGTCCAGAATTAGTTTTCTCAAAAACTTGCACTAGAAAGTTTCTAGCTTTGGCCAACTAAACTTGCCACCATCACCTACATCTAAAGAGACCCAATTCTGGAGATTTTGGCCACCCCAAGAGTTGCCTAGTTGCCCTTGGCATTCTGTCAAACACCTTGGGTGCATGGTCAGTTTTGGCATGATTTTGAGTTTGCATTATAAGCTTGATCCACTGACCCAGCAACCTTGTCCACTAAACTCCTTGATGCCTCTAACCTAGACCTGCTGATTGCCAGCCCCACCCAAGCTCTCTAACACACGCTGGCATTTCGCCGAGCGCCTGGCGTGCAAGTTCTAGGCGTGGCCAGAGTGCGTGTTTTGCACGTGCGTGCGCCCGAGCCGCCGCATCCCACTGCCGCCTCCCCGCGCCTGTTCTGGTCCCCTCCCGCTTCCAGCCGACGCACCCGACCCCTCCCTCACCGTAGAGCCGCCCCTGGCGCCCTACAGCACCGCCGTCAGGTCGGCCACGATGGCTAGTGGCTGGCCACAGTGGACTCCGTCCCCGGACGGCGCCGTCCGAGCCACCCCAGTGCGCCAGCTGCCCCTGGAACAGCCCGATCCCATCCGCAAGCCCGTCCGCTAGCTCGCGTCATCGACACGTCGCCCTTCAGCTACAGAATGGCGGTTCGCTGTCGTTCTTATCTCTGGCCGCCTTGGGACCGTCCTAACCGCGCTATAAAAGGAACCCCCGATCACGTCGAACCTCAGGCAACCTCCTATCACCCCACTAGTGCACTCCACGGCTAGCAAGCGACGGCAGGAAGCCGTCTTCCCCATCTCCGGCCAGTACAGCCGTCGCCGCCCTCCGGTCCATTCAGTCGCAACCCGAGCCCCTCCCGTCCATCTAGCACCACCATCCTCCTCCCCTCGACCATGCAGAGCCGCCCGAACCCTCAGCTGCGTCGAGGAACCACCGTAGCCCAAAGCCCCAAACCTCCCGAAGCCACCGGCTGCCGCGAAGCTCACCGCCGTCGACTCCCTTCGCCCCCACCACCCTAGCGACCACCGGGAGGACCGCCCTGGACTGGCGGATCCATCCCTGCCCTCGGGAGCCCGCGAGGAGCCGCCAATCGCCGGCGACGATCGCCGGAGCCCCGCCTCCGCACGGCCAGAGGAGGAAGGAGGCAGGGGACGACTAGTCAAACCTGACCAGTGGGCCCCTGGACCCACTGTCAGTGACCCACGCCGGTCCACGTGGTTTAAGTGGAGGCGTAAAGTCAAAGTACGTCTTTGACGTGTATCTATTCGAAACGTTTTTTTTTCTTTTTTCTGTTTTATTTAAAAATAGAGTTTGACTGAAACTTTGACTGGCTGTATCTTTTTAAATAAAACTCCAAATAAGTTGATTCTTTTTCCTACCTTTCTCAAATTTTGTCTAGTTTATTTTCATATTTATTTGAAAAAATTCCAGACAACTTTTTTGTACTGTTTTGAAACTATGTATTAATTCAAAAAATGTAAATAGGATTTTTGGAGAGAGAAGAAAACTTTCAAAAGCTTTAGGACGCACCCTGCCTCTACACAACTTGAAGGCAAGCATTCTAAACCCTGGCATAATATTTTTGTGTGTTGGTTTACACGATTATAACACCACCTTAATACAGAGAACTCGTTATTTTATGTGGTGATTCGATCATTTGCATGAATGCATATTGGAGATTTCCTTGCTGTTGGAAATGGATATACTTGTGATGGTAATCGTCCTTGTATGCCTTGCATGCATGCCGGAAAGAAATCCGAGAAAGCCTCTGCCTTGGGTAGGCGTGAGCTTGTCTCCGGTCTTCATCGGGACGGTTATGTCCGGTATGGCATAGTAAGGTATAATGAGTGGTGATTTTGTTGGTTGAAATATATTGGTTACACATATCATGCAGGGAATATATAAACCTCCTGAGTCGACCGTAGATCGAGTCTTGTTCCAGTAACCCCATACTTATTTCGAACTACCACTTGTCCCTGCCGTAGGTAGGGTACGGTTCAGTAAGTTGTCAACCCCGTTCCTTGGCACACACCATATAGAGAGGCCATGGTGGAAGATACCGACCGCATCCGGTAGGCAGGCCACCTGGTCCGGGGGCATGGGTGTTTCCGGTTGGAACCGAGAGGGGGGCACCCCTTAGAGCGCGCGATATAAATTTGATCCCATGCTATTCGAGGTTGTAGCCTCCCCACTTAGAGTTTTGCTTGACAGGTGTCTTGGGTGATTCCAGACACCGGTGAGTTAAGCTGGTGTGTGCAGGTCAGGTGGGTTTTCAATTAAAAGACCGTAGACGGAATTAGTCCCGATGGACTAAAGGAATCCGTTACTCGTGGGTAAAGAGTACACCCTCTGCAGAGGTTATATCTATTTGAATAGCCGTGTCCATGGTTAAGGACTACAGTCTGGGTTGGGTCAAGTGTCGGTCCTAGTGTCGGTCTCTTCGGAGGAAAAACTACTAAACCAGAACATGGATCATGACTTGAGACTTGTGATGATTTTGATTATTATTACTATGGACTAACCCATACTATTACTTGAATTATTGAGTATCCCTGGGACGGTTCTACCTCCTGGACATTCACTGTGATTATTTACTTTATAAGCCCTTTATATGGTGTCGCTCAGACGCCCGACTGTGGCATGCTTGTTATTTATTTACTTTATAAGCCCTTTATGTCGTGTCGCACAGACGCCCGACTGTGGCATGTTTGTTACTTATTTCACTTATAAGCCCTTTATGTGGTGTCGCTCAGACGCCCGACTGAGGCATGTTTTATATTATTGTCCTTTCAAGGCGTCGCTTCAGACACCCGATCGGTGCATTCTATTTTTATTCCGTGATTGCATACCCATGTTTTATATGAACAACCTGCCTACGTCCATCATGGATTTTATTTTATGACTGACATTGTGATCATAAAATATTTCAGAGCATGATTATCGTTTGTTACATTATACCCGTGTTCATAATGTTTTCGAGTACATTCAAAGTACTCACTGGCTTGTCCCTGGCTATTGTCTTGGCCAGATTTCTTGCTTGGAGAGGAGTGTCGTGATGTCAGCCCCGGAACTCACGCAATGGTTACAACAGCCTCGCGAAGATAGGAGTTAACCTGGTCAGCTGTTCCTGTGGGAATTGGAGTCCCATAGACGCCAATGATCCACAAACCGCTTTCGCCGTCAACCACTAGAAACCATTTGTTGTACTCATAGGCCAGAATGGTCTTGTACTACATATGATGTACTTCGCTTGGAATTTCTGTAACAAGTTGGTGCCTCATCAGCTAACAGTAATCCTGGGGCTGGTGAGCATAAGGGCCATTTTTCTGGGAAATTAATATCCCGAAAAACCGGTCCTGGCAAACTTGGTATCAGAGCCAGGCTGACCATTGGCTAATCCTATCTTAACCAGGTCGATGAACCTAGGTTAACCAACCCACCAGACCTTAACCTAACACCAGCCAAACTTCTCGTGCAAGATAGCCACATAGTGACCCTGACACCTTTGGCAGTCGGTGCCCAACCTATTAGCCTAGCCTGTCGATCACGCGCCAGTGACCGACATCTAAATTGTCTCATTTGCAAGCGTGCGGAGGAAGTCTCCGTCCCCTTCTTTCTATAAAAAGGGCACGCTAGCCTCAACACAGCACAGCACAAACTCTTTCCCAAACCAAGCCATAATGCCTGGCCCCGTAGTGCACAATGAGACCACAGCAACCAACCTTGGAGGTTTTGTGACCGTGCTAGCAAACCTCACCCGCCGTGCCTTTGCATTAGAAGAACCCCCAGAATATGTTGTGTACCAAGGTCCCATGAGCGGTGAGAGCCGTCAATTCTGGGCCACCGTGCACATCTATGGTAGGGGTCTATCTCCAGAACGCCCCTACAGGTTCACCGGAAGGACAACTTCCTTTGAGCCACAAGCCATCCAACTAGCTGCTCGAGAGGCTGTAGTTCAACTCCGGCACTTGTCGCCCAGAGTTAACTGTCACTCGTTCTACTACTACACCAGCCGTGACGGGTATGGCAGGCCACCCTAGGTTGCCAACGGAGATCACGAGACGGATCCTGCATTGTTGCATCTGGTGCGCTATGTAAGTGCACTAGAGGATCTATTCGATCAAATCACTCTTGATCTGATCGCAGCTCGTGGAGAACTGATATGCCGAGCCCCGGCTAGAGGAGAAGATAAGCCCAACGCCGACAACCCAGTCGTGTTGTTCGGACAACCGATCAAGTCTTTGAGGTCTGCCCCAGTCATCGACCAAAACACCTTGATGACCCCAGAAGTGCTTCGTCGCCTTTTGGGAACACGCTCCAACGGGATTGTGGCCAACAATCCCCGGGATGGTCATCACCGCTACCACGACCATGCAGCCCCTCAACCCCCTCCAGCAAATCCCGACGGGGAAAACCGTGGAGAAGCCTCGAAGTACGCAAGGCACGCCCGCTTAGATATTAACGAGGTAGACTAAAGTCACTAGAGTAGTATCGAGTCTTAGTATGACCACGCCCGGTATTTGTGTGACCATGTATCGCCACAATGAAATGCTATTTTGCTTGCGCATCCCTATTTTAAATAGTAACCATGCATAAGTATGTTGGTGTGCGATTGCATTTTTTAACCCGGGCGTAGCTGCCAACCCCGACGATACAATATTTGTGCTATGAGTAAACTTTTTAGTTTCAACTAACAGGAATGATATTTTCTAAAACAACTCTTAGCAAATCTTGAGGACGAGATTTTTTCTTAAGGGGGGTAGTGTTGTAACACCCCAAAAATTTAACCATGTTTTGTTTATTAAAATTTTGCCAGGAGATTAAATTTTCATTTTTCTGGATTTATTTTTGATCTCAGAACCTCTCTTTTCTTCTAAGTTGTGGAGTTTTCACCCCAAGTAAAAACTTTTCAATTATTATTGGACTTGTTTACCCTATCAAATAAAACAATTCTTTTATCATTGAGATTATTTATATAATTATTTTTCCCCTGAGCTTTATTTCTCTAAAATGGTTTTTCATAAGTTTTAGGGTCCCATTTGAACTGCAGCCCTTTGATAAATTCATTTAAAAATCCCACCAAAATTTGGGGATGACATGTGATGTCCCTAAATCACTTTTGTGCAAAATTATTCCTTAGTAATTTGGAGATTTTGAGTTTTACCACAAGTTTTTAAATCTGGTCCAGTTGCACTTTTGCACTACAACCTATTTAAATATTTCTTTAAAACTTCCACCAAAATTATGGGATGTTAGTAGTAGTATATTATTCAACCTTATGCAAAAACCCAGTGATGTTCTTTGAAATTTTTGAGCAAATCATCTTTTTTTGCTCTTTGGTCCAGTTTGGCATTTTCTACTGCAACCATATTTTTCCTTGCCCTTTTTCGCTTGATTCTTTCTCCTACCTGTAGACCACCTTACAAAACCCTTAAGTCCAGGAGAGTGGACCCATTGGAGGATTTTTAGTACAAGCAGTGATGCCATTTACCTCCTGTCCAGAATTAGTTTTCTCAAAAACTTGCACTAGAAAGTTTCTAGCTTTGGCCAACTAAACTTGCCACCATCACCTACATCTAAAGAGACCCAATTCTGGAGATTTTGGCCACCCCAAGAGTTGCCTAGTTGCCCTTGGCATTCTGTCAAACACCTTGGGTGCATGGTCAGTTTTGGCATGATTTTGAGTTTGCATTATAAGCTTGATCCACTGACCCAGCAACCTTGTCCACTAAACTCCTAGATGCCTCTAACCTAGACCTGCTGATTGCCAGCCCCACCCAAGCTCTCTAACACACGCTGGCATTTCGCCGAGCGCCTGGCGTGCAAGCTCTGGGCGCGGCCAGAGTGCGCGTTTTGCACGTGCATGCGCCCGAGCCGCCGCGTCCCACTGCCGCCTCCCCGCGCCTGTTCTGGTCCCCTCCCGCTTCCAGCCGACGCACCCGACCCCTCCCTCACCGTAGAGCCGCCCCTGGCGCCCTACAGCACCGCCGTCAGGTCGGCCACGACAGCTAGCGGCCGGCCACAGTGGGCTCCTTCCCTGGACGGCGCCGCGCGAGCCACCCCAGTGCGCCAGCTGCCCCTGGAACAGCGCGATCCCATCCGCAAGCCCGTCCGCTAACTCGCGTCATCGACACGTCGCCCTTCAGCTACAGAACGGCGGTTCGTTGTCGTTCTTATCTCTGGCCGCCTCGGGACCGTCCTAACCGCGCTATAAAAGGAATCCCCGAGCACGTCGAACCTCAGGCAACCTCCTATCACCCCACTAGTGCACTCCACAGCTAGCAAGCGACGGCGGGAAGCCGTCTTCCCCATCTCCGGCCAGTACAGCCGTCGCCGCCCTCCGGTCCATTCAGTCGCAACCCGAGCCCCTCCCGTCCATCTAGCACCACCATCCTCCTCCCCTCGACCATGCAGAGCCGCCCGAACCCTCAGCTGCGTCGAGGAACCACCGTAGCCCAAAGCCCCAAACCTCCCGAAGCCACCGGTCGCCGCGAAGCTCACCGTCGTCGACTCCCTTCGCCCCCACCACCCTAGCGACCACCGGGAGGACCGCCCTGGACTGGCGGATCCATCCCTGCCCTCGGGAGCCTGCGAGGAGCCGCCAATCGCCAGCGACAATCGCCGGAGCCCCGCCTCCGCACGGCCAGAGGAGGAAGGAGGCGGGGGACGACTAGTCAAACCTGACCAGTGGGCCCCTGGACCCACTGTCAGTGACCCACGCTGGTCCACGTGGTTTAAATGGAGGCATAAACTCAAAGTACGTCTTTGACGTGTATCTATTCGAAACGTTTATTTTCTTTTTTCTATTTTATTTAAAAACAGAGTTTGACTGAAACTTTGACTAGCTATATCTTTTTAAATAAAACTCCAAATGAGTTGATTCTTTTTCCTACCTTTCTCAAATTTTGTCTAGTTTATTTTCATATTTATTTGAAAAAATTCCAGACAACTTTTTTGTACTGTTTTGAAACTATGTATTAATTCAAAAAATTTAAATAGGATTTTTGGAGAGAGAAGAAAACTTTCAAAAGCTTTAGGATGCACCCAGCCTCTACACAACTTGAAGGCAAGCATTCTAAACCCTGGCATAATATTTTTGTGTGTTGGTTTACACGATTATAACACCACCTTAATACAGAGAACTCGTTATTTTATGTGGTGATACGATCATTTGCATGAATGCATATTGGAGATTTCCTTGCTGTTGGAAATGGATATACTTGTGATGGTAATCGTCCTTGTATGCCTTGCATGCATGCCGGAAAGAAATCCGAGAAAGCCTCTGCCTTGGGTAGGCGTGAGCTTGTCTCCGGTCTTCATCGGGACGGTTATGTCCGGTATGGCATAGTAAGGTATAATGAGTGGTGATTTTGTTGGTTGAAATATATTGGTTACACATATCATGCAGGGAATATATAAACCTCCTGAGTCGACCGTAGATCGAGTCTTGTTCCAGTAACCCCATACTTATTTCGAACTACCACTTGTCCCTGCCGCAGGTAGGGTACGGTTCAGTAAGTTGTCAACCCCCTTTCTTGGCACACACCATAGAGAGAGGCCATGGTGGAAGATACCGGCTGCATCCGGTAGGCAGGCCACCTGGTCCGGGGGCATGGGTGTTTCCGGTTGGGACCGAGAGGGGGGCACCCCTTAGAGTGCGCGATATAAATTTGATCCCATGCTATTCGAGGTTGTAGCCTCCCCACTTAGAGTTTTGCTTGACAGGTGTCTTGGGTGATTCCAGACACCAGTGAGTTAAGCTGGTGTGTGCAGGTCAGGTGGGTTTTCAATTAAAAGACCATAGACGGAATTTCTCAGGACCCCGACTCAATGCCACATCGATCTAGCATGTAACACCTCATATCACTTTGCGGCCTCACGCACGGTATTCCCACGGGTGTCGCCTTACCTTAGCCCGGGACCGTTTGCGCCTTTTGGCACACGTATATGACAGTGTCGCTAGCATCCATATGATAAGGAGCCCGGGCTGACATGGCTAGTCGTAAACCCAAAGTGGCACAGACTTACAGGGACAGGCATCCATGACCCAGCATCCAACGTGTCGGTCATCAGCGAGTGAATCCAGGCTGTAGCACTGGGCTAGCAGGACTCCGGTGAACCGGGCTGTAGCAGGCTAATAGGACTCCGGTATTCATTGCGTGACATTTCCCCGAAGGGACAGACACAGGAACGAAGAAGGACACATGCCGGCCAGCCTAAGTGTTCCGGAGCAGTAGCCAGCTACCATGGCTCGGTGGAAACACTAGGAGACATTTCCCGGTAAGAGAGGCTACTAAAGATAAACAACTAGATGGTCAGATCCCACACATACCAAGCATTTCAATAACATACACACAATATGCTCGATATGTGCAAATACAACATGGCATCACAACATGACTCTACGACTCAAGTATTTTACTCATTAGGCTCCGAGGAGCGAGATATTACAAACATGGGTCTCATGACCCAACAATCAGAGCATACAAATCAAAGCACATGCGGAAGCTATCATGTCTGAGTACAGACATCTATAAATGAAAAAGGCTGGGAAGCCAGACTATCTACCAGATCCTGCCGAGGGCACAAGATCGTAGCTGAGGTAACAAGCTAAACGTCGAAGTCCATGCGGAACTACTAGCGAGACCGAAGTCTCTCTGCAAAAACATAAAATAGGCAAACGTGAGTACAAATGTACCCAGCAAGACTTACATCAGAACTATCTACATATGCATCATTATCAACAAAGGGGATGGTGGGGTTTAACTGCAGCAAGCCAGCTTTGACTCGGTGGCTATCCTAAACTATGACTGCAAGTAACTCTTTTGAAGTGGCGCACACGAGTCCACATATTCACCAACCAATACACCACTATGGATCCGCTCCCGTCTCCCTACGAGAACGCCGTCCATAGCACTCACGCTTACCTTGCGTATTTTAGAGTATCCACTTTCACTTGTCTATGAACTGATATAAGCAACCCAGAAGTCCTTTTCCGCGGACACGGCTATTCGAATAGATCATATTAACCCTGCAGGGGTGTACTTCTTCACACACGCTCTCACCACTTACCGTCGTTTACACGACATGTACTCGGCAACCTTCAAGCGGAAGCCCAACGTGGGTGTCGGCCACGGCCTGCCTAAACACTCGAGTCTCTAGTCCAGGTTTATCGCCTATTCGGGTTCCATCCATGAGGAGATCCGGCCGGAGTTTCGCTCACAGCCCCAAACGATGTGTACAGGGTTCCGTGACACCAAACGGGCGCCCGGTTTACCCGGCCACGTGCCTACCGCATCACAGCCCACCCCTACGGTCAGCGCTGCGCACGGCCTCCAGCATACTACAAACACCAGAAACTACTTGCAACTCCTGGACAGAGGACAAGGGTGATCAAGAAGCCGAGAGGGTCCATTGGTTTCGGGCCCAATGCGTGGTAGTAGCTGAATCATGGATCACAAACACAGAACTCAGTTCCTGAGGACGGCTACAATGAGACAACCCACCATGTACTCCTACATGGCCTCTCACCGCTACCTTTACCAAATCGTGTTCACACGCTTAGCTCACACACCGTAGGACATGTTCACACACCTCTGATTCATCCCCGATGAATCAGACCTGACTCAACTCTAAGCAGTAGCAGGCATGACAAACAAACATGAATGAGTAGGCACAACAGGGCTCAAACAACTCCTACTCATGCTAGTGGGTTTCATCTAATTACTGTGGAATGACAGGTCATGCAGAGGATAAAGGGGTTCAGCTACCGCAGCAAGTAACAGATGAATCGATGTTGTTCTAATGCAGTAAAAGAGAGCAGGAGCGAGAGAGTGGGATTTTATCGGAATGAACAAGGGGGTTTTGCTTGCCTGGCACTTCTGAAGATAACATTGAGTCTTCATCAGTGTCAACGATCACATCATCGGTATCACGTCTATCGAGAGGGGACAAATACCGGCAAATACAGAAAAACACGATCAATGCAATGCACAATATGATGCATGCTATGACATGGCAATATGAATGTGTTTTGGGCTAATGCACCTAAAACCAGATTAAATGAAGTTGGTTTGAATCCAAGATTCAAATTCAAACTCCATATGTGGATATTTAAATGCCATTAGTATGATTTGTGCTAAACAGCATCTATAAGTTGTTCTAACATGCATGAAAATGGTACAGATGGATTCCTTGAATTTTTCTGATAATTTTTCATATATAAATTATTTAATTTGGAGTTACGGTTGAATTTCTATGAATTTTAGAAGTTTATACAAATTTCTGGAATTTCCTGAATATTTTCAAATCCAGAAAATACTTATTGCGTCAGCCTGATGTCATGATGACGTCAGCAGGTCAACGTGGCATAGTCCGGTCAACCCCTGACCGGTGGGTCCCGAGTGTCAGCGTCTAACTAAACTAACCTAGCTTAGTTAAACTAACCTAACCTAATTAGCCGGGCGGGGCCCGCAGGTCAGTGAGAGAGAGGGGGTCAAACCCGGGTCAAACTCACCGGAGTTGACCCGAGGCTCGTCGCCGGCGAGGCCAGGGACGGCGGAGAGCGTCGGGATTCGCCCTCCGATGACCAAAAGAGCGGCGGAGGGGCTCTACGGGATGCCCAGACCCGCGCGCATCTAACAGGGCCAACGGAAGAAGCTAGGGTGGCCGGAGGCGACGGCAATCATGACGACGGCGGTGGCCGGAGTTCGGGTGGTGGCGGGTTTGGCGCTGCGAGCGGTGGTTTGGCGCGCTGAGGGCACTGGGGAGAAGCTCTTGCTCCTACGCATCCAAAGGAACGGACGGGAGGCCGCGAGGTGGCCGGAGTTGAGCACGGCGTCGACCTTGGCGGCGGCCGGAGCTTGGGCGAGCTCGGGGTCGGGGTTAGGGAGCACAGCAGGAGGAGCTGGGGCGTGCTACGGACTCCTGAGATCGCGGTGAGCACGTCAGTGGGCTCGGATACGAGCTGGGGTGGCTGTGGCCACGGCCACGCCATGGCCGGCGGCGAGAAACTCTCGGCCGCGGTGGAGGAAGAGGCTAGGGAATGAGTGCGAGCTTGAGGGAAGGGGGAAGAGGAAGAGGGGCTCACAGGGGTTGCATCGGTGGCCTCGGGGAGCTCGGGGAGGCGTCGGAGGCGGCGAATCGACAGCGGTGAGCTTCGGTGGCCGGCGACGGAACGGCGATGGTGGCGGCGTTGCAGGGCTTCCGGAGGGCCGTGGGTCGGTGGGGAGGAAGGAGGGGGTC
>NC_041381.1:652317667-652346084 GCF_002162155.2 Triticum dicoccoides | reverse complement strand
TTTTCTAATTATCTCAGTTTTCTATTATTCTGTAAATTTAGGGCTTTATTAAAAATACTCAGACACTTTCAAAAATCATGAAACTAATCATGGCTACTGTTTAGAATATATCCAACAGTAAACATTTTAGTTTATGATTATTTGAGCATTTGAAATATTTAATAGCATTTAAATGCCCAAATGAAAATACTATATGATTTAATTTAGTGACCAAATATGTCCTGCAAAAATATAAACCATTTTTGGTAGATGCTTCCACCTCAAACCAGAAATGTTGAACATTTTTAGAGGACATTTTGAGTTCAATGAAAAAGGTTTTATTTTGACCCTAGTTGAATTCATTTGGTGCTAGGGCTTAGTCAATCCCCATCTCAGGTTTAAATGAAATTTAAACATGATGTAACACTCTAATGCATGCACTAGGCATTGTCAGAACTAGAGATGTGACAACTCACCCCCACTAAACAAGAATCTCGTCTCGAGATTCAAGCGTAGGGTAAGGTGAAGGGGAAACGCAAACTAGTATAATCTTCACGATCCAGGTTGCACTTCATAGGAACGTCGATTTGAACACCATTATTGTCTCGAAGTCTTGCTCTGAGAACTCCAACTAACATGACAACGAGAGGAAAGGAAAGATCCTAAAAGAATGGTTCTCTCGAAAGTCGAACAACTCAGGACTAACTCACGGAATGAGACATAGCAACATCTCTCGAGCTGAGAGGCGAAGCACACATCCATAGGAATGGAGTGAAGCAGATGACGAAGGTTCACTAGGTAGACCACAATTTCACGCTTAAGAAGGTGGTAATCGATTGTCAACGTAGCGAGGAGTTGAGTTGCCATGATACCATAACGATACACCTTAGGGATGGTGACTCGTAGAGATATCCCCTTAAGTGGCAAAAAGAATTACTTTTGATTCAGAGATCATTGAAACTCTTTAAACCAGCCTAAGGCAATTCTCGAGCGATCATTTGGAGGGGGTCGGTAGAATGGCATACTCGGACTTGGATGATGTGGATTACCTTGTTGAAGACAACGTAATGGATGAATTTGCTTATCACCGGAAATGGAAGAGACCCATGGTAGAATGGCACATTGGTGGTGCAAGCTGGGAACAAAATGCAAATGCTGGGAATGATTCTGGTAACTGGGGAAGAACCCAACAATAGAGAGTGAATTCACTGTTTGAAAAGGTCATAGCATTGCCGAGGAAGCTGAGAGCAAACCCAGTTAGTGCCGAAGATAACACCTAGCGCTTGTGCATGCTCTCAAGAACTTGAGCATTTCCACAATCATCAAGATTCTACCAATATCCGTGTCAAGGATCCTGGCAACACAGCTTGCTACCATGACGAATGATGATGGATGATGCAGATGCAAAGGAAGATAACACTTTCTCAGATTTCACCCTAGCGAGGCCAAGGAAACAAAATCTGGATGATCGACCGAGAGACATTTAGCACTCCGCTTCTAATGTTCTCCTTGATGTGCTAGCGTAACCCATTCATAAATATGGTTTGATATCTAGAACATCAAGTAAAAGGTCGGACTTCGGGATCTCAAATCCATAGGGGCAACTAGGGAGTAAATCCTACGAAATCCCTATGGGGAGGTGGCCAACTTCCTCAATCAAGATATTATAATAACAGGTCTTCCGGCTGGGTGGTGCTGGCCACGACATCCACTTTACCAGTTATCGAGGAACCAATATTATAGTTCTTGGGGAAATGTTCCAACCATCATATCTGCCTGAGATTCAGATCTAGTTGGTGTCAGGATATTCCAGACTCATCGAGTCTAGGAAGGAAAACGAAAGTTTGCAACACAAATCGACGAGGTGACGTTGCGAGATACTCGGGAAATGAACTACGATAGTAGGCTCCAAAACATGAGCTGGTTCTGCTACAAACATGTGAACACGTTGTCCCAGACAAGCATGACCACGTGGTAGTCTTATAATAAAGCACTACCGAGTTCAGGTGGGGAACCATCAACGAGGATATCAAAATCCTTGCATAAGGTATACTCTTAAGAAGGAACTTCTTCTCCTTGAACAAATCAATCAGTGGCTTGGTGTGCTAGGATATACATATGGAATGAAGATGATCAGTCTAATAGACCACAGAATTCTTCGCACGTGCATGACCGCTTGGGATGATTCCAAAGGAGCAAAAACAAACTTTCTCGAATTCACGACGGCAACTTACATCAAAATGCACGTGAATCAAAGGAAGTCACTCCTTTCATCAAACAAGTACTTCATGAGCTAGCATGAAGAAAATGCTTTCAAAAGTTTCCAACACTAACTTAATGTTCAACAACATCATGGAGGAGATAAGGATGTTGTCAATGGGCTCAACAACAATTCATCGGAATTTCCATATCACTGGACTTCCACCATCATGTGAACACGGTGATAGCATTGGTCAGAACCAAAAGATATAATGGTGTATGCTCGAGGGATCAACCACGAGGAAGACAACATTACGAGCATCGTTGGTTCTGACTTGATTTGACGATAGCCCACACTCAAATCAAAGGATTGATAAGACAATAGGTCCAGCAACTGATCACAGGGACCAATCGATGAAGATATCATCTTTCTTCAACACACACTACACAAGAATATCCCTTTGGAACGAACTAAGTCAGGCAAGCTTTTATCTTCCAACTCTCCAAGTTGTTGTCTAGCTTAACCAACTAGCTCAGGGATATCTAACACCGATTCTTGGAGAAAAGGTGGTTCACAAGAAACCAACTTGATCACGAGCTCAACATAACAGTCAGGGGACAACCTGGTAATACTTCCGAAAAGATATTCGGAAAATCACGAACCACCGGTATGTTACTAAACTTGAGAACAATCTTGCCTTTGAGGGCAAGACGACATGATCAAATGAGTGAGGACTTGAAATAACTCCTAACTCATTGGTCGAGGAGTGCACCAGAAATAGGGACTAGGTAGCACAATCAGTCTTAGGGTGACGATTCAACAATCAACACGCTAAGAACGAGGTTATCGTCCATTTAACTACCAAGAAATAGAGTTGCTAGCAGTATTGACTTCATACACCATAATTCATTTGTCGGCATTCCGGTTACAATAACACAGGATCCGAGGAATGAGCAATGATGGCAAGAAGTATCACTGTACCAAGAGTTCATAGGATGGTGTGCAATTCCTATAACAATCTCGATATCAAATAAGGTAATACTCCAAGGTAGAACAGAACAAAAGCTGGGTTGGCATTTGATCTGCGGAATACAACTACTTTGACCCAATCCTAGATATGGATGAGGTACTGGAGTTTGTTTCTCCAAGTCATTCAGGACAGAATGGCTTGACGGACCATAAGGGTAATAGGCATCGGTAAACGAATGCATGCATACTCTTGACTATCAATTGATAGACGAAGGTCAGAATGCAACTAAAGAGGGACAACTCAAAGGAACATATAATTTTCTGAGTTGTGGATGCATAGATTAGTATGTCGAACCAAGTTCAACATATTTCTTCCGGATAACCCATGCAGAAAGGTAGAACTGGCAGAGTCACGATTTATGAATGGAGAACTCCTCAAGAATAATCCTGTTGTGATATTTCAGTTCAATGAGGAACTTCTGCCATAAGTAGTTCATGGTATTTGGAAGAAGAAGATACCACGGACTTCAAGGACTATCGCAAAGGTTACTAATATCCTAAAGGCACTAGCAATTACTATCAACATGAAGTGGGTAGAGTGAATCTCGGGTTCAAGAACCCAGGAACAGAATACCTACTACTAAGTAGCATCACGAATGCTTTCGAGAATAAAGGCCAGAATCTCACACTGGGAACACAAAACGTTGCTAGATTACTAGGTGACTCCCTAAATACCTAGGGTCATAATGGTAACTCCAACATAAATGTCAAGGCAATAGAATACCTCAACTCAACAATTAGTGTGATTGAGCTGGCATAAAGGAGCATCGAAACCAGAGGGAAAGGATTTTGCAAATGCATCAGACTATTTAGAAACCTGGAATGACTCGGACAGCATAACGGCTGTAAATGCTCAGAAAAGACTTGAGACATTCACAAAAATGGTGGCATAACCACTCAGAAGCACAATATCAAGGTTTCGAGATCAACAATTAACATACGGAAGATAGTAGGAACTGAACTGGGGCTTGAATCAACAATCTTATAAGTCTATGGATTAGTAACACGTGATCCTGATAGAAAGAAGAGATAGCCTAGTTCTTAATCCCCGTAGAAGAGAAGATGATGACTCAGATCAGAAGGCCATGAGGTATAAGGAGTAAAAAGAGCCTTACGTTCCAACCCGCAAACAATTCCCTTACATAACTAAAGAATATCTAGACTCAACTTCGACCAGTTTGGCTTGGTAATCCTACAGGCAGTCAAGCTCTGATACCAACGCTGTCAGGACCCCGACTCAATGCCACATCAATCTAGCATGTAACACCTCATATCACTTTGCGGCCTCACGCACGGTATTCCCACGGGTGTCGCCTTACCTTAGCCCGGGACCGTTTGCGCCTTTTGGCACACGTATATGACAGTGTCGCTAGCATCCATATGATAAGGAGCCCGGGCTGACATGGCTAGTCGTAAACCCAAAGTGGCACAGACTTACAGGGACAGGCATCCATGACCCAGCATCGAACGTGTCGGTCATCAGCGAGTGAATCCAGGCTGTAGCACTGGGCTAGCAGGACTCCGGTGAACCGGGCTGTAGCAGGCTAACAGGACTCCGGTATTCATCGCGTGACATTTCCCCGAAGGGACAGACACAGGAACGAAGAAGGACACATGCCGGCCAGCCTAAGTGTTCCGGAGCAGTAGCCAGCTACCATGGCTCGGTGGAAACACTAGGAGACATTTCCCGGTAAGAGATGCTACTAAAGATAAACAACTAGATGGTCAGATCCCACACATACCAAGCATTTCAATAACATACACACAATATGCTCGATATGTGCAAATACAACATGGCATCACAACATGACTCTACGACTCAAGTATTTTACTCATTAGGCTCCGAGGAGCGAGATATTACAAACATGGGTCTCATGACCCAACAATCAGAGCATACAAATCAAAGCACATGCGGAAGCTATCATGTCTGAGTACAGACATCTATAAATGAAAAAGGCTGGGAAGCCTGACTATCTACCAGATCCTGCCGAGGGCACAAGATCGTAGTTGAGGTAACAAGCTAAACGTCGAAGTCCATGCGGAACTACTAGCGAGACCGAAGTCTCTCTGCAAAAACATAAAATAGGCAAACGTGAGTACAAATGTACCCAGCAAGACTTACATCAGAACTATCTACATATGCATCATTATCAACAAAGGGGATGGTGGGGTTTAACTGCAGCAAGCCAGCTTTGACTCGGTGGCTATCCTAAACTATGACTGCAAGTAACTCTTTTGAAGTGGCGCACACGAGTCCACATATTCACCAACCAATACACCACTATGGATCCGCTCTCGTCTCCCTACGAGAACGCCGTCCATAGCACTCACGCTTACCTTGCATATTTTAGAGTATCCACTTTCACTTGTCTATGAACTGATATAAGCAACCCAGAAGTCCTTTTCCGCGGACACGGCTATTCGAATAGATCATATTAACCCTGCAGGGGTGTACTTCTTCACACACGCTCTCACCACTTACCGTCGTTTACACGACATGTACTCGGCAACCTTCAAGCGGAAGCCCAACATGGGTGTCGGCCACGGCCTGCCTAAACACTCGAGTCTCTAGTCCAGGTTTATCGCCTATTCGGGTTCCATCCATGAGGAGATCCGGCCGGAGTTTCGCTCACAGCCCCAAACGATGTGTACAGGGTTCCGTGACACCAAACGGGCGCCCGGTTTACCCGGCCACGTGCCTACCGCATCACAGCCCACCCCTACGGTCAGCGCTGCGCACGGCCTCCAGCATACTACAAACACCAGAAACTACTTGCAACTCCTGGACAGAGGACAAGGGTGATCAAGAAGCCGAGAGGGTCCATTGGTTTCGGGCCCAATGCGTGGTAGTAGCTGAATCATGGATCACAAACACAGAACTCAGTTCCTGAGGACGGCTGCAATGAGACAACCCACCATGTACTCCTACATGGCCTCTCACCGCTACCTTTACCAAATCGTGTTCACACACTTAGCTCACACACAGTAGGACATGTTCACACGCCTCTGATTCATCCCCGATGAATCAGACCTGACTCAACTCTAAGCAGTAGCAGGCATGACAAACAAACATGAATGAGTAGGCACAACAGGGCTCAAACAACTCCTACTCATGCTAGTGGGTTTCATCTAATTACTGTGGAATGACAGGTCATGCAGAGGATAAAGGGGTTCAGCTACTGCAGCAAGTAACAGATGAATCGATGTTGTCCTAATGCAGTAAAAGAGAGCAGGAGCGAGAGAGTGGGATTTTATCGGAATGAACAAGGGGGTTTTGCTTGCCTGGCACTTCTGAAGATAACATTGAGTCTTCATCAGTGTCAACGATCACATCATCGATATCATGTCTATCGAGAGGGGACAAATACCGGCAAATACAGAAAAACACGATCAATGCAATGCACAATATGATGCATGCTATGACATGGCAATATGAATGTGTTTTGGGCTAATGCACCTAAAACCAGATTAAATGAAGTTGGTTTGAATCCAAGATTCAAATTCAAACTCCATATGTGGATATTTAAATGCCATTAGTATGATTTGTGCTAAACAACATCTATAAGTTGTTCTAACATGCATGAAAATGGTACAGATGGATTCCTTGAATTTTTCTGATAATTTTTCATATATAAATTATTTAATTTGGAGTTACGGTTGAATTTCTATGAATTTTAGAAGTTTATACAAATTTCTGGAATTTCCTGAATATTTTCAAATCCAGAAAATACTTATTGCCTCAGCCTGATGTCATGATGACGTCAGCAGGTCAACGTGGCACAGTCCGGTCAACCCCTGACCGGTGGGTCCCGAGTGTCAGCGTCTAACTAAACTAACCTAGCTTAGTTAAACTAACCTAACCTAATTAGCCGGGCGGGGCCCGCAGGTCAGTGAGAGAGAGGGGGTCAAACCCGGGTCAAACTCACCGGAGTTGACCCGAGGCTCGTCGCCGGCGAGGCCAGGGACGGCGGAGAGCGTCGGGATTCGCCCTCCGATGACCAAAAGAGCGGCGGAGGGGCTCTACGGGATGCCCAGACCCGCGCGCATCTAACAGGGCCAACGGAAGAAGCTAGGGTGGCCGGAGGCGACGGCAATCATGACGACAACGGCGGCCGGAGTTCGGGTGGTGGCGGGTTTGGCGCTGCGAGCGGTGGTTTGGCGCGCTGAGGGCACTGGGGAGAAGCTCTTGCTCCTACGCATCCAAAGGAACGGACGGGAGGCCGCGAGGTGGCCGGAGTTGAGCACGGCGTCGACCTCGGCGGCGGCCGGAGCTCGGGCGAGCTCGGGGTCGGGGTTAGGGAGCACGGCAGGAGGAGCTGGGGCGTGCTACGGACTCCTGAGATCGCGGTGAGCACGTCAGTGGGCTCGGATACGAGCTGGGGTGGCTGTGGCCACGGCCACGCCATGGCCGGCGGCGAGAAACTCTCGGCCGCGGTGGAGGAAGAGGCTAGGGAATGAGTGCGAGCTTGAGGGAAGGGGGAAGAGGAAGAGGGGCTCACAGGGGTTGCATCGGTGGCCTCGGGGAGCTCGGGGAGGCGTCGGAGGCGGCGAATCGACAGCGGTGAGCTTCGGTGGCCGGCAACGGAACGGCGATGGTGGCGGCGTTGCAGGGCTTCCGGAGGGCCGTGGGTCGGTGGGGAGGAAGGAGGGGGTCGAGGCGGAGCCTCTGGGCTAGTCGGGGGAGCGAGGGAAGGGCGGTGGCTGTGGTTATGGCGAGCGGCGGCGACGGGCTCCGCTCGGTGAGGAGAACAGAGGAGGGGGGAGAGTGTTCCGGGGAGAGGATGAGGACGCGGGAGAGAGGGAGAAGGGAGAGGGGGTGCGTGGCATCCGTAGCGGCGTCGAAGTGGCAGCAGGCAGGCAGGAGGTGGCGTTGCGCGTGCGTGCGCGCCGCGGGCACACGCCCCTGTCCTACTGTCCCGAGGAGGAAGACGACAGGGAGGGCGCTGGTGGGCTGGGCCGGTGCAGCTGGGCCGGCTACAGGTAAGTGGCCCAGGTACGGGTCTTTCTCTCTCTCTTTTTCTAATTATCTCAGTTTTCTATTATTCTGTAAATTTAGGGCTTTATTAAAAATACTCACACACTTTCAAAAATCATGAAACTAATCATGGCTACTGTTTAGAATATATCCAACAGTAAACATTTTAGTTTATGATTATTTGAGCATTTGAAATATTTAATAGCATTTAAATGCCCAAATGAAAATACTATATGATTTAATTCAGTGACCAAATATGTCCTGCAAAAATATAAACCATTTTTGGTAGATGCTTCCACCTCAAACCAGAAATGTTGAACATTTTTAGAGGACATTTTGAGTTCAATGAAAAAGGTTTTATTTTGACCCTAGTTGAATTCATTTGGTGCTAGGGCTTAGTCAATCCCCATCTCAGGTTTAAATGAAATTTAAACATGATGTAACACTCTAATGCATGCACTAGGCATTGTCAGAACTAGGGATGTGACAGAATTAGTCCCGATGGACTAAAGGAATCCGTTACTCGTGGGTAAAGAGTACACCCTCTGCAGAGGTTATATCTATTCGAATAGCCGTGTCCATGGTTAAGGACTACAGTCTGGGTTGGGTCAAGTGTTGGTCCTAGTGTCGGTCTCTTCGGAGGAAAAACTACTAAACCAGAACATGGATCATGACTTGAGACTTGTGATGATTGTGATTATTATTATTATGGACTAACCCATACTATTACTTGAATTATTGAGTATCCATGGGACGGTTCTACCTCCTGGACATTCACTGTGATTATTTACTTTATAAGCCCTTTATATGGTGTCGCTCAGACGCCCGACTGTGGCATGCTTGTTATTTATTTACTTTATAAGCCCTTTATGTGGTGTCGCACAGACGCCCGACTGTGGCATGTTTGTTACTTATTTCACTTATAAGCCCTTTATGTGGTGTCGCTCAGACGCCCGACCGAGGCATGCTTTATATTATTGTCCTTTCGAGGCATCGCTTCAGACACCCCATCGGTGCATTCTATTTTTATTCTGTGATTGCATACCCATGTTTTATATGAACAACCTGCCTACGTCCATCATGGATTTTATTTTATGACTGACGTTGTGATCATAAAATATTTTAGAGCATGATTATCGTTTGTTATATTATACCCGTGTTCATAATGTTTGCGAGTACATTCAAAGTACTCACTAGCTTGTCCCCGGCTATTGTCTTGGCCAGATTTCTTGCTTGGAGAGGAGTGTCGTGATGTCAGCCCCGGAACCCACGCAATGGTAACAACAGCCTCGCGAAGATAGGAGTTAACCTAGTCAGCTGTTCCTGTGGGAAATGGAGTCCCATAGACGCCGATGATCCACAAACCGCTTTCGCCGTCAACCACTAGAAACCATTTGTTGTACTCATAGGCCAGAATGGTCTTGTACTACATATGATGTACTTCGCTTGGAATTTCTGTAACAAGTTGGTGCCTCATCAGCTAA
The DNA here is from genome assembly GCF_002162155.2 of Triticum dicoccoides. Lineage (NCBI taxonomy): Eukaryota > Viridiplantae > Streptophyta > Magnoliopsida > Poales > Poaceae > Triticum > Triticum dicoccoides. The sequence continues at coordinate 652,336,417 of NC_041381.1, read as the reverse complement.
CAGTAATCCTGGGGCTGGTGAGCACAAGGGTCATTTTCTGGGAAATTAATATCCCGAAAAACCGGTCCTGACAAACTTGGTATCAAAGCCAGACTGACCATTGGCTAATCCTATCTTAACCAGGTCGATGAACCTAGGTTAACCAACCCACCAGACCTTAACCTAACACCAGCCAAACTTCTCGTGCAAGATAGCCACATAGTGACCCTGACACCTTTGGCAGTCGGTGCCCAACCTATCAGCCTAGCCTATCGATCACGCGCCAGTGACCGACATCTAAATTGTCTCATTTGCAAGCGTGCGGAGGAAGTCTCCGTCCCCTTCTTTCTATAGAAAGGGCATGCTAGCCTCAACACAACACATCACAAACTCTTTCCCAAACCAATCCATAATGCCTGGCCCCGTAGTGCACAATGAGACCATAGCAACCAACCTTGGAGGTTTTGTGACCGTGCTAGCAAACCTCACCCGCCGTGCCTTTGCATTAGAAGAACCCCCAGAATATGTTGTGTACTAAGGTCCCATGAGCGGTGAGAGCCGTCAATTCTGGGCCACCGTGCACATCTATGGTAGGGGTCTATCTCCAGAACGCCCCTACAGGTTCACCGGAAGGACAACTTCCTTTGAGCCACAAGCCATCCAACTAGCTGCTCGAGAGGCTGTAGTTCAACTCCGGCACTTGTCGCCTAGAGTTAACTATCGCTCGTTCTACTACTACCCCAGCCGTGACGGGTATGGCAGGCCACCCCAGGTTGCCAACGGAGATCACGAGACGGATCCTGCATTGTTGCATCTGGTGCGTTATGTAAGTGCACTAGAGGATCTATTCGATCAAATCACTCTTGATCTGATCGCAGCTCGTGGAGAACTTATATGCCGAGCCCCGGCTAGAGGAGAAGATAAGCCCAATGCGGACAACCCAGTCGTGCTGTTCGGACAACCGATCAAGTCTTTGAGGTCTGCCCCAGTCATCGACCAAAACACCTTGATGACCCCAGAAGTGCTTCGTCGCCTTTTGGGAACACGCTCCAACGGGATTGTGGCCAACAATCCCCGGGATGGTCATCACCGCTACCATGACCCTGCAGCCCCTCAACCCCCTCCAGCAAATCTCGACGGGGAAAACCGTGGAGAAGCCTCGAAGTCCGCAAGGCACGCCCGCTTAGATATTAACAAGGTAGACTAAAGTCACTAGAGTAGTATCGAGTCTTAGTATGACCACGCCTGGTATTTGTGTGACCCTGTATCGCCACAATGAAATGCTATTTTGCTTGCGCATCCCTATTTTAAATAGTAGCCATGCATAAGTATGTTGGTGTGCGATTGCATTTTTTAACCCGGGCGTAGCTGCCAACCCCGCCGACACAATATTTGTGCTATGAGTAAACTTTTTAGTTTCAACTAACAAGAATGATATTTTCTAAAACAACTCTTAGCAAATCTCGAGGACGAGATTTTTCCTTAAGGGGGGTAGTGTTGTAACACCCCAAAAATTTAACCATGTTTTGTTTATTAAAATTTTGCCAGGAGATTAAATTTTCATTTTTCTGGATTTATTTTTGATCTCAGAACCTCTCTTTTCTTCTAAGTTGTGGAGTTTTCACCCCAAGTAAAAACTTTTCAATTATTACTGGACTTGTTTACCCTCTCAAATAAAACAATTCTTTTATCATTGAGATTATTTATATAATTATTTTTCCCCTGAGCTTTATTTCTCTAAAATGGTTTTTCATAAGTTTTAGGGTCCCATTTGAACTGCAGCCCTTTGATAAATTCATTTAAAAATCCCACCAAAATTTGGGGATGACATGTGATGTCCCTAAATCACTTTTGTGCAAAAGTATTCCTTAGTAATTTGGAGATTTTGAGTTTTACCACAAGTTTTTAAATCTGGTCCAGTTGCACTTTTGCAATACAACCTATTTAAATATTTCTTTAAAACTTCCACCAAAATTATGGGATATTAGTAGTAGTATATTATTCAACCTTATGCAAAAACCCAGTGATGTTCTTTGAAAATTTTGATCAAATCATCTTCTTTTGCTCTTTGGTCCAGTTTGGCATTTTCTACTGCAACCATATTTTTCCTTGCCCTTTTTCCCTTGATTCTTTCTCCTGCCTGTAGACCACCTTACAAAACCCTTAAGTCCAGGAGAGTGGACCCATTGGAGGATTTTTAGTACAAGCAATGATGCCATTTACCTCCTGTCCAGAATTAGTTTTCTCAAAAACTTGCACTAGAAAGTTTCTAGCTTTGGCCAACTAAACTTGCCACCATCACCTACATCTAAAGAGACCCCAATCTGGAGATTTTGGCCACCCCAAGAGTTCCCTAGATGCCATTGGTATTCTGTCAAACACCTTCGGTGCATGGTCAGTTTTGGCATGATTTTGAGTTTGCATTATAAGCTTGATCCACTGACCCAGCAACCTTGTCCACTAAACTCCTAGATGCCTCTAACCTAGACCTGCTGATTGCCAGCCCCACCCAAGCTCTCTAACACACACTGGCATTTCGTCGAGCGCCTGGCATGCATGCTCTGGGTGCGGCCAGAGCGCGCGTTTTGCAGGTGCATGCGCCCGAGCCGCCGCGTCCCACTGCCGCCTCCCCGCGCCTGTTCTGGTCCCCTCCCGCTTCCAGCCGACGCACCCGACCCCTCCCTCACCGCAGAGCCTCCCCTGGCACCCTACAGCGCCGCCGTCAGGTCGGCCACGGCGGCTAGCGGCCGGCCACAATGGGCTCCTGCCTCGGACGGCGTCGCCCGAGCCACCCCAGCGTGCCAGCTGCCCCTGGAACAGCGCGATCCCATCTGCAAGCCCGTCCGTTAGCTCGCGTCGTCGACACGTCGCCCTTCAGCTACAGAATGGCGGTTCGCCGTCGTTCTTATCTCCGGCCACCTCGGGACCGTCCTAACCGCGCTATAAAAGGAACCCCCGAGCACGTTTGAACATCAGGCAACCTCATATCACCCCACTAGTGCACCCCACGGCTAGCAAGCGACGGCGGGAAGCCGTCTTCCTCATACCCGGCTAGTACAGCCGTCGTCGCCCTCCGGTCCATTCAGTCCCAACCCGGGCCCCTCCTGTCCATCTAGCACCACCATCCTCTTCCCCTCGACCATGCGGAGCCGCCCGAACCCTCAGCTGCGTCGAGGAACCACCGTAGCCCAAAGCCCCAAACCTCCCGAAGCCACCGGCCGCCGCGAAGCTCACCGCCGGTGACTCCCTTCGCCCCCACCACCCTAGCGACCACCGGGAGGACCGCCCTGGACTGGCGGATCCATCCCTGCCCTCGGGAGCCCGCGAGGAGCCGCCAATCGCCGGCGACGATCGCCGGAGCCCCGCCTCCGCACGGCCAGAGGAGGAAGGAGGCAGGGGACGACTAGTCAAACCTGACCAGTGGGCCCCTGGACCCACTGTCAGTGACCCACGCCGGTCCACGTGGTTTAAGTGGAGGCGTAAAGTCAAAGTACGTCTTTGACGTGTATCTATTCGAAACGTTTTTTTTTCTTTTTTCTGTTTTATTTAAAAATAGAGTTTGACTGAAACTTTGACTGGCTGTATCTTTTTAAATAAAACTCCAAATAAGTTGATTCTTTTTCCTACCTTTCTCAAATTTTGTCTAGTTTATTTTCATATTTATTTGAAAAAATTCCAGACAACTTTTTTGTACTGTTTTGAAACTATGTATTAATTCAAAAAATGTAAATAGGATTTTTGGAGAGAGAAGAAAACTTTCAAAAGCTTTAGGACGCACCCTGCCTCTACACAACTTGAAGGCAAGCATTCTAAACCCTGGCATAATATTTTTGTGTGTTGGTTTACACGATTATAACACCACCTTAATACAGAGAACTCGTTATTTTATGTGGTGATTCGATCATTTGCATGAATGCATATTGGAGATTTCCTTGCTGTTGGAAATGGATATACTTGTGATGGTAATCGTCCTTGTATGCCTTGCATGCATGCCGGAAAGAAATCCGAGAAAGCCTCTGCCTTGGGTAGGCGTGAGCTTGTCTCCGATCTTCATCGGGACGGTTATGTCCGGTATGGCATAGTAAGGTATAATGAGTGGTGATTTTGTTGGTTGAAATATATTGGTTACACATATCATGCAGGGAATATATAAACCTCCTGAGTCGACCGTAGATCGAGTCTTGTTCCAGTAACCCCATACTTATTTCGAACTACCACTTGTCCCTGCCGTAGGTAGGGTACGGTTCAGTAAGTTGTCAACCCCGTTCCTTGGCACACACCATATAGAGAGGCCATGGTGGAAGATACCGACCGCATCCGGTAGGCAGGCCACCTGGTCCGGGGGCATGGGTGTTTCCGGTTGGAACCGAGAGGGGGGCACCCCTTAGAGCGCGCGATATAAATTTGATCCCATGCTATTCGAGGTTGTAGCCTCCCCACTTAGAGTTTTGCTTGACAGGTGTCTTGGGTGATTCCAGACACCGGTGAGTTAAGCTGGTGTGTGCAGGTCAGGTGGGTTTTCAATTAAAAGACCGTAGACGGAATTAGTCCCGATGGACTAAAGGAATCCGTTACTCGTGGGTAAAGAGTACACCCTCTGCAGAGGTTATATCTATTTGAATAGCCGTGTCCATGGTTAAGGACTACAGTCTGGGTTGGGTCAAGTGTCGGTCCTAGTGTCGGTCTCTTCGGAGGAAAAACTACTAAACCAGAACATGGATCATGACTTGAGACTTGTGATGATTTTGATTATTATTATTATGGACTAACCCATACTATTACTTGAATTATTGAGTATCCCTGGGACGGTTCTACCTCCTGGACATTCACTGTGATTATTTACTTTATAAGCCCTTTATATGGTGTCGCTCAGACGCTCGACTGTGGCATGCTTGTTATTTATTTACTTTATAAGCCCTTTATGTCGTGTCGCACAGACGCCCGACTGTGGCATGTTTGTTACTTATTTCACTTATAAGCCCTTTATGTGGTGTCGCTCAGACGCCCGACTGAGGCATGTTTTATATTATTGTCCTTTCAAGGCGTCGCTTCAGACACCCGATCGGTGCATTCTATTTTTATTCCGTGATTGCATACCCATGTTTTATATGAACAACCTGCCTACGTCCATCATGGATTTTATTTTATGACTGACATTGTGATCATAAAATATTTCAGAGCATGATTATCGTTTGTTACATTATACCCGTGTTCATAATGTTTTCGAGTACATTCAAAGTACTCACTGGCTTGTCCCTGGCTATTGTCTTGGCCAGATTTCTTGCTTGGAGAGGAGTGTCGTGATGTCAGCCCCGGAACTCACGCAATGGTTACAACAGCCTCGCGAAGATAGGAGTTAACCTGGTCAGCTGTTCCTGTGGGAATTGGAGTCCCATAGACGCCAATGATCCACAAACCGCTTTCGCCGTCAACCACTAGAAACCATTTGTTGTACTCATAGGCCAGAATGGTCTTGTACTACATATGATGTACTTCGCTTGGAATTTCTGTAACAAGTTGGTGCCTCATCAGCTAACAGTAATCCTGGGGCTGGTGAGCATAAGGGCCATTTTTCTGGGAAATTAATATCCCGAAAAACCGGTCCTGGCAAACTTGGTATCAGAGCCAGGCTGACCATTGGCTAATCCTATCTTAACCAGGTCGATGAACCTAGGTTAACCAACCCACCAGACCTTAACCTAACACCAGCCAAACTTCTCGTGCAAGATAGCCACATAGTGACCCTGACACCTTTGGCAGTCGGTGCCCAACCTATTAGCCTAGCCTGTCGATCACGCGCCAGTGACCGACATCTAAATTGTCTCATTTGCAAGCGTGCGGAGGAAGTCTCCGTCCCCTTCTTTCCATCCCTGCCCTCGGGAGCCCGCGAGGAGCCGCCAATTGCCGGCGACGATCGCCGGAGCCCCGCCTCCGCACGGCCAGAGGAGGAAGGAGGTGGGGGACGACTAGTCAAACCTGACCAGTGGGCCCCTGGACCCACTGTCAGTGACCCACGCCTGTCCACGTGGTTTAAGTGGAGGCGTAAACTCAAAGTACGTCTTCGACGTGTATCTATTCGAAATGTTTTTTTTCTTTTTTCTGTTTTATTTAAAAACAGAGTTTGACTGAAACTTTGACTAGCTATATCTTTTTAAATAAAACTCCAAATGAGTTGATTCTTTTCTTACCTTTCTCAAATTTTGTCTAGTTTATTTTCATATTTATTTGAAAAAAATTCAGACCACTTTTTTGTACTGTTTTGAAACTATATAGTAATTCAAAAAATTTAAATAGGATTTTTGGAGAGAGAAGAAAACTTTCAAAAGCTTTAGGATGCACCCTGCCTCTACACAACTTGAAGGCAAGCATTCTGAACCCTGGCATAATATTTTTGTGTGTTGGTTGACACGATTATAACACCACCTTAATACGAAGAACTCGTTATTTTATGTGGTGATACGATCATTTGCATGAATGCATATTGGAGATTGCTGTTGGAAATGGATATACTTGTGATGGTAATCGTCCTCGTATGCCTTGCTTGCATGCCGGAAAGAAATCCGAGAAAGCCTCTGCCTTGGGTAGGCGTGAGCTTGTCTCCGGTCTTCGTCGGGACGGTTATGTCCGGTATGGCATAGTAAGGTATAATGAGTGGTGATTTTGTTGGTTGAAATATATTGGTTACACATATCATGCAGGGAATTTATAAACCTCCTAAGTCGACCGTAGATCGAGTCTTGTTCCAGTAACCCCCATACTTGTTTCGTACTACCACTTGTCCCTGCCGCAGGTAGGGTACAGTTCAGTAAGTTGTCAACCCCCTTTCTTGGCACACACCGTACAGAGAGGCCATGGTGGAAGATACCGGCTGCATCCGGTAGGCAGGCCACCTGGTCCGGGGGCATGGGTGTTTCCGGTTGGGACCGAGAGGGGGGCACCCCTTAGAGTGCGCGATATAAATTTGATCCCATGCTATTCGAGGTTGTAGCCTCCCCACTTAGAGTTTTGCTTGACAGGTGTCGTGGGTGATTCCAGACATCGGTGAGTTAAGCTGGTGTGTGCAGGTCAGGTGGGTTTTCAATTAAAAGACCGTAGACGGAATTAGTCCCGATGGACTAAAGGAATCCGTTACTCGTGGGTAAAGAGTACACCCTCTGCAGAGGTTATATCTATTCGAATAGTCGTGTCCATGGTTAAGGACTACAGTCTGGGTTGGGTCAAGTGTCGGTCCTAGTGTCGGTCTTTGGAGGAAAAACTACTAAACCAGAACATGGATCATGACTTGAGACTTGTGATGATTGTGATTATTATTATTATGGACTAACCCATACTATTACTTGAATTATTGAGTATCCCTGGGACGGTTCTACCTCCTGGATATTCACTGTGATTATTTACTTTATAAGCCCTTTATGTGGTGTCGCTCAGACGCCCAACTATGGCATGCTTGTTATTTATTTACTTTATAAGCCATTTATGTGGTGTCGCACAGACGCCCGACTGTGGTATGTTTGTTACTTATTTCACTTATAAGCCCTTTATGTGGTGTCGCTCAGACGCCCGACTGAGGCATGCTTTATATTATTATCCTTTCGAGGCGTCGCTTCAGACACCCGATCGGTGCATTCTATTTTTTTCTGTGATTGTATACCCATGTTTTATATGAACAACCTGCCTACGTCCATCATGGATTTTATTTTATGACTGACGTTGTGATCATAAAATATTTCAGAGCATGATTATTGTTTGTTATATTATACCCGTGTTCTTGCGAGTACATTCAAAGTACTCACTGGCTTGTCCCTGGCTATTGTCTTGGCCAGATTTCTTGCTTGGAGAGGAGCGTCGTGATGTCAGCCCCGGAACCCACGCAATGGTAACAACAGCCTCGCGAAGATAGGAGTTAACCTGGTCAGTTGTTCCTGTGGGAAATGGAGTCCCATAGACGCTGATGATCCACAAACCACTTCTGCCATCAACCATTAGAAACCATTTTTTGTACTCATAGGCTAGAATGGTCTTGTACTACATATGATGTACTTCGCTTGGAATTTCTGTAACAAGTTGGTGCCTCATCAGCTAACAGTAATCCTGGGGTTGGTGAGCACAAGGGCCATTTTTCTGGGAAATTAATATACTAAAAAACCGGTCCTGACACGTCTCTAAAGCATAACCCCAAAACAATAGCGGTAAATCAGTAAGAGACATCATAGATCGCACCATATCTAGTAAAGTACGATTACGACGTTCGGACACACTATTTCGTTGTGGTGTTCCGGGTGGCGTGAGTTGCGAAACTATTCCACATTGTTTCAAATGTAAACCAAACTCGTAACTCAAATATTCTCCTCCACGATCAGATCGTAGAAATTTTATTTTCTTGTTACGATGATTTTCCACTTCACTCTGAAATTCTTTGAACTTTTCAAATGTTTCAGACTTGTGTTTCATCAAGTAGATATACCCATATCTGCTTAAATCATCTGTGAAGGTGAGGAAATAACGATACCTGCCGCGAGCCTCAATATTCATTGGACCACATACATCAGTATGTATGATTTCCAACAAATCAGTTGCTCGCTCCATAGTTCTGGAGAACGGCGTTTTAGTCATCATGCCCATGAGGCACGGTTCGTAAGTACCAAGTGATTCATAATCAAGTGATTCCAGAAGTCCATTAGTATGGAGTTTCTTCATGCGCTTTACACCAATATGACCCAAACGGCAGTGCCACAAATAAGTTGCACTATCATTATCAACTCTGCATCTTTTGGCATCAACATTATGAATATGTGTATCACTACTATCGAGATTCAATAAAAATAGACCACTCTTCAAGGGTGCATGACCATAAAAGATATTACTCATATAAATAGAACAACCATTATTCTCCGATTTAAATGAATAACCGTCTCGCATCAAACAAGATCCAGATATAATGTTCATGCTCAACGCTGGCACCAAATAACAATTATTTAGGTCTAAAACTAATCCCGATGGTAGATGTAGAGGTAGCGTGCCAACTGCGATCACATCGACTTTGGAACCATTTCCCACGCGTATCGTCACCTCGTCCTTAGCCAATCTTCGCTTAATCCGTAGTCCCTGTTTCGAGTTGCAAATATTAGCAACAGAACCAGTATCAAATACCCAGGTGCTACTGCGAGCATTAGTAAGGTACACATCAATAACATGTATATCATATATACCTTTGTTCACTTTGCCATCCTTCTTATCCGCCAAATACTTGGGGCAGTCCCGCTTCCAGTGTCCAGTCTGCTTGCAGTAGAAGCACTCAGTCTCAGGCTTAGGTCCAGACTTGGGTTTCTTCTCTTGAGCAGCAACTTGTTTGCTGTTCTTTTTGAAGTTCCCCTTCTTTTTCCCTTTGCCCTTTTTCTTGAAACTGGTGGTCTTATTGACCATCAACACTTGATGCTCCTTCTTGATTTCTACCTCCGCAGCCTTTAGCATTGCGAAGAGCTCGGGAATAGTCTTGTCCATCCCTTGCATATTATAGTTCATCACGAAGCTCTTGTAGCTTGGTGGCAGTGATTGAAGAATTCTGTCAATGACACTATCATCAGGAAGATTAACTCCCAGTTGAATCAAGTGATTATTATACCCAGACATTTTGAGTATGTGTTCACTGACAGAACTATTCTCCTCCATCTTACAGCTATAGAACTTATTGGAGACTTCATATCTCTCAATCCGGGCATTTGCTTGAAATATTAACTTCAACTCCTGGAACATCTCATATGCTCCATGACGTTCAAAATATCGTTGAAGACCCGGTTCCAAGCCGTAAAGAATGGCACACTAAACTATCGAGTAGTCATCAGCTTTGCTCTGCCAGACGTTCTTAACGTCGTCAGTTGCATCTGCAGCAGGCCTAGCACCCAGCGGTGCTTCCATGACGTAATTCTTCTGTGCAGCAATGAGGATAATCCTCAAGTTACGGACCCAGTCCGTGTAGTTGCTACCATCACCTTTCAACTTAGCTTTCTCAAGGAACGCATTAAAATTCAACAGAACAACATCACGAGCCATCTATCTACAATAAACATAGACAAGCAAAATACTATCAGGTACTAAGTTCATGATAAATTTAAGTTCAATTAATCATATTACTAGAGAACTCCCACTTAGACAGACATCTCTCTAGTCATCTAAGTGATCATGTGATCCAAATCAACTAAACCATGTCCGATCATCACGTGAGATGGAGTAGTTTCAATGGTGAACATCACTATGTTGATCATATCTACTATATGATTCACGTTCGACCTTTCAGTCTCCGTGTTCCGAGGCCATATCTGTATATGCTAGGCTCGTCAAGTTTAACCTGAGTATTCCACGTGTGCAACTATTTTGCACCCGTTGTATTTGAACGTAGAGCCTATCACACCCGATCATCACGTGGTGTCTCAGCACGAAGAACTTTCGCAATGGTGCATACTCAGGGAGAACACTTCTTGATAATTAGTGAGAGATCATCTAAAAATGCTACCGTCAATCAAAGCAAGATAAGATGCATAAAGGATAAACATCACATGCAATCAATATAAGTGATATGATATGGCCATCATCATCTTGTGCTTGTGATCTCCATCTCCGAAGCACCGTCGTGATCACCATCATCACCGGCGTGACACCTTGATCTCCATCGTAGCATCGTTGTCGTTTACGCCATCTATTGCTTCTACGACTATTGCTACCGCTTAGTGATAAAGTAAAGCAATTACAGGGCGTTTGCATTTCATACAATAAAGCGACAACCATATGGCTCCTGCCAGTTGTCGATAACTTCGGTTACAAAACATGATCATCTCATACAATAAAATATAGCATCACGTCTTGACCATATCACATCACAACATGCCCTGCAAAAACAAGTTAGACGTCCTCTACTTTGTTGTTGCAAATTTTACGTGGCTGCAACGGGCTGAGCAAGAACCTTTCTTACCTACGCATCAAAACCACAACGACAGTTCGTCAAGTTAGTGTTGTTTTAACCTTCGCAAGGACCGGGCGTAGCCACACTCGGTTCAACTAAAGTGAGAGAGACAGACACCCGCCAGTCACCTTTAAGCACGAGTGCTCATAACGGTGAAACCAGTCTCACGTAAGCGTACGCGTAATGTCGGTCCGGGCCGCTTCATCTCACAATACCGCTGAACCAAAGTATGACATGCTGGTAAGAAGTATGACTTGTATCGTCCACAACTCACTTGTGTTCTACTCGTGCATATGACATCTACGCATAAAACCTGGCTCGGATGCCACTGTTGGGGAACGTAATAATTTCAAAAAAATTCCTACGCACACGCAAGATCATGGTGACTGAAAGCGGAAGCGTTAGAACAACGCGGTTGATGTAGTCGTACGTCTTCACGGCTCGACCGATCAAGCACCAAACTACGGTGCCTCCGAGTTCTAGCACACGTTCAGCTCGATGACGATCCACGGACTCCGATCCAGCAGGGTGTCGAGGAAGAGTTCCGTCAGCACAACGGCGTGGTGACGATCTTGATGTTCTACCGTCGCAGGGCTTCGCCTAAGCACCGCTACAATATTATCGAGGACCATGGTGGAGGGGGGCACTGCACACGGCTAAGAGATCTTGGAGATCAATTGTTGTGTCCTAGAGGTGCCCCCTGCCCCCGTATATAAAGGAGCCAAGGGGGAGGGGGCGGCCGGCCAAGGAGGGCATGCAAAGGGGGAGTCCTACTCCCACCGGGAGTAGGACCCCCTTCTTTCCTAGTTGGAGAAGGAGAAGGGGGGAAGAAGGAGGAAGAGGGGAAGGAAAGGAGGGGCGCCGCCCCCCTCTCCTTGTCCTATTTGGACTAGGGGGGAGGGGGCGCGGCCAGCCCCTTGCCTCCTCTCTTCCTCTCCAGTAGGGCCCATGTAGGCCCATTAAGCCTCCGGGGGGTTCCGGTAACCTCCCGGTACTCCGGTAAAATCCCGATTTCACCCAGAACACTTCCGATATTCAAATATAGGCTTCCAATATATCAATCTTCATGTTTCTACCATTTCGAGACTCCTCGTCATGTCCGTAATCTCATTCGGGACTCCGAACAAACTTCGGTACATCAAAACTCATAAACTCATAATATAACTGTCATCGAAACCTTAAGCGTGCGGACCCTACGGGTTCGAGAACTATGTAGACATGACCTAAAACTGTTTCCGGTCAATAACCAATAGCGGAACCTGGATGCTCATATTGACTCCTACATATTCTACGAAGATCTTTATCGGTCAAACTTCATAACAACATACGTTGTTCCCTTTGTCATCGGTATGTTACTTTCCCGAGATTCGATCGTCGGTATCCAATACCTAGTTCAATCTCATTACTGGCAAGTCTCTATACTCGTTACGTAATGCATCATTCCGTAACTAACTCATTAGCTACATTGCTTGCAAGGCTTATAGTGATGTGCATTACCGAGAGGGCCTAGAGATACCTCTCCGATAATCGGAGTGACAAAACCTAATCTCGAAATACGCCAACTCAACATGTACCTTTGGAGACACCTGTAGAGCTCCTTTATAATCACCGAGTTACGTTGTGATGTTTGGTAGCACACAAAGTGTTCCTCCGATAAACGGGAGTTGCATAATCTCATAGTTGTAGGAACTTTGTATAAGTCATGAAGAAAGCAATAGCAACATACTAAACGATCAAGTGCTAAGCTAACGGAATGGGTCAAGTCAATCACATCATTCTTCTAATGATGTGATCCCATTAATCAAATGACAACACATGTCTATGGTTAGGAAACTCAACCATATTTGGTTAATGAGCTAGTCAAGTAGAGGCATACTAGTGATGTTATGTTTGTCTATGTATTCACACATGTGTTATGTTTTTGGTTAATACAATTCTAGCATGAATAATAAACATTTATCATGATATGAGGAAATAAATAATAACTTTATTATTGCCTCTAGGGCATATTTCCTTCAAAACCATGCAATCGGGGACCTCTGGAGCCACGACATTTCTTCCTTATATAATAATTCATTCATTCAGTCGTCCACTATTTGAATTTACTTCATATCCGCGTTCATATACAACAAATGTACAATTTGATTGCATGGTTTTGGGGGCTCCATCGTAATGTTGCCAAATGTTTTGTCACTCCACTTGTACATGGAATTTATGGTACTACCTAGAGCAACCTCAATATATCCAAGATTATTTTTCTTACCGAAAGCATCTCATGAAGCTTGTATAACTTTTGGAAGAGCAGGATCCCTCTCCCAAATGATCTCATACCGGTGGCACCTTATATGTATAGCGAACTCCTAAAAAGCCCAAATCAATTAGAGAACATAGTTACAAGGTATCTAAAAAGGCCTCCAATGCGGTTCTGCCCTTGGTGTGGCCGAGAAGTGCTCAAGTCAAGCATTTTAGGCCACGTGAGATGGCTATCCTTCACTCCTGGCGCAACATAAACACACGTTGAACGCCATAAGGGATCTGAGTCTGAGGTGCAATCAAGAACATCAATATAGCAATCAACTTTATCTTTAACACCCACCATCAAAGATTCATGCCAATACAAAGCTTATGGTCCTCTCAAGCTATTACCATCAACGTTAGAAAAGCTTCAGAGTCCAATTTGTAATCTCAACCTTTTCATATTTTATTCTTTCTACCTAGTCTCCTAAAGAAACACAATCTCGAGGGAATGCGACCGTACCAAAGTCTCAAGCACAAGAATTGTCCGGGAGCCTCCAACAGTTCTAACTGAGTAGATTCATTGGTCTCGTTAGTGTTCCTGCTAGGAGGCCACCAATACTGACACATTTTTTTGTTTTTGTTGTGCAATTGAGTTGTCTTAGTCCTCTCGAGGTCTTGTTTAGGCAACGACCTAGGCGGCGCCACCTGACCAGATCCATGTAACACAAGTTGATTGTCAGCACCTCCACCTGAACGGGGAGGAACACCCGAGGAAGCATTACAATAGAATTAGTCACCATAGAATTTTTTGAACATGATCTTCAACATTTAAAATCAAGCGCTGCCACTGCCAAATTTTTCTGATAGGGTATGGCTAGAGCCTAAGTCAAGTGACATAACATGTAAGTAAAAAAAAGAAAACTAAAAGGAAAAAAATTGCACAGATCTCCACGTAAGATCCACAAACATAGCATCGACTGAGACTTAACAATCCCGTTTATAATATGTGGATTTTTAATTTCCTAGAAATATTATTCGAAAACACTAACGCCCACACATGTGGGCGTTTGCATCTCGCCCATACGCGTGGATCCGCATCCATTTGTGGGTGCACGAATCTTGGCATGTTTGTGGTGCCACGTAGGACTGGGCTGGTGTGTGGGCATTCACCCGGTCGCCCACATGTCCGTTTCACCACACGGAGGGGCCGGTGTGTGGGCGTTTAGCAGTTCGCCCGCACGCCAGTTTTCACTCACACACAAGGGCTGGTGTGTGGGCATTTGCCATCTCGCCCACACTCCCGTCTCCTCTCCCACACCCAAGCTGCTAGTTGCCATGTGTTTTGCAGTGTACATGGCAACTGCCATAGTATGCTTGTAAGTAGATGGCAACTCTTTTTTTATCCGAACATGTCAGTTGCCATGTGTTTTGCAGGGTACACGGCAACTGCCTAATGTGCACGTAAGCAGATGACAACTCTTTTTTACCCGAGTTGCCATGTTTTTTGCATGGTACATGGCAACTGCCCTACCGTGCACGTAAGCAGATGAAAACTCTTCCTTTTACATGGAAACTGCCCTAGTGTGCTTGTGGGCACATGGCAACTCTCTCAACTGCCTAGTGTTAGTAGGTGGCAACTCCTAGAGTTTTGAAATCATGGCAACTGCAGTAGACCAGATCATACATGGCAATTACAGTTGAGCAACCATGGCAACTGTAGTTGTCCGACATGACAACTGTAGTTCAGCGACATGGCAACTGCAGTTAAATGAACATGGAAGAGGGTTCATACCATGGCAACTGCCGGGACGCTGGTGACTGTCACGCGGGGTGTGCGGGACCATAAGGTAGGAGGCCTGATGTACAGGCGTGTGGGCGCTATCTATTTTGCCCACTCGCAGGCATGTGAGAGGGACCGCGAGGAAAAAAAAGGCGTGTGGGCATTACTTGTTTTGCCCACATGTAGGCGTGTGGGCTGATCCTCTTAAACACCACGCAAACTGTGTGGGCAGACCCCTTAACGCCCACACGTGTGGGCGTTGTCGGCGTCCATATTATTACGCACAAATTGACCGGTCAAACATGTATAAAATCATCACATTGCCATGAATATTTTTTCATATTTAGTTCAATTTTTTTTTCCATAATTTTGCAACTTTCAGATTTTTCACGTAATATACACACAGAACAATAACATCCAAATCAGATCTTTTCTCACTCCTAAATCATCCGCAAAAAAAAAATCAGCATGTAATTTTCTCTACTAAAATTTATCATCCATTTTAGAGGAAAAGACTATCATACGCAACGAACGGTGGCGATCTTCCCATCCACCATCCAAGCGCCACATCTCTGATCCTGCAAAACCCTAGCCGCACCTTCCCCAGACTATAAAATCCTCCCCGTTCCATCTCGGCCCTCTTCTCTCCCAACCCTCCCCCCTTCGCCGCCGCCGCCACCCCCACCCCCCAATCTCCCCGCGGCAGCCATGGCGAACATGCAGGAGTCGCTCGCCCTGGTGGGCACGATGCGCGGCCACAACGACGTGGTGACGGCGATCGCCGCGCCGATCGACAACTCGCCCTACATCGTGTCCGGCTCCCGCGACAAGTCGCTGCTGGTCTGGGACCTCACCAACCCGGTCCCGTCCCTCGGCGACGGCACCGTCGGCACCGACTACGCCGTGCCCTTCCGCCGCCTCACCGGCCACGGCCACTTCGTCCAGGACGTGGTCATCAGCTCCGACGGCCAGTTCGCGCTCTCCGGCTCCTGGGACGGCGAGCTCCGCCTCTGGGACCTCTCCACCGGCCTCACCACCCGCCGCTTCGTCGGCCACACCAAGGACGTCATCTCGGTCGCCTTCTCCGTCGACAACCGCCAGATCGTCTCCGCCTCCCGCGACAACACCATCAAGCTCTGGAACACCCTCGGCGAGTGCAAGTACACCATCGGAGGCGACATGGGCGGCGGCGAGGGCCACACCGGCTGGGTCTCGTGCGTCAGGTTCTCCCCCAACATCCAGCAGCCCACCATCGTCTCCGGCTCCTGGGACAAGACCGTCAAGGTCTGGAACCTCACCAACTGCAAGCTCCGCTCCACCCTCGCCGGCCACGGTGGCTACGTGAACGCTGTCGCCGTCAGCCCCGATGGCTCGCTCTGCGCCTCCGGCGGTAAGGACGGCGTCACGCTGCTCTGGGACCTGTCCGAGGGGAAGAGGCTGTATCAGCTGGAAGCCGGCTCCATCATCCATGGGCTCTGCTTCTCGCCCAACCGCTACTGGCTCTGCGCTGCGACGGAGGAGTCTGTCAAGATCTGGGACCTCGAGTCCAAGCATGTCGTGCAGGACCTCAAGCCAGAAGTCCAGGTCTCCAAGAACCAGGTAACCTGCTTGTTATCCTTTTCCTGGATCGTTAACCTGCTTGTTAGATCTGCTGTGATGTGTGATTATGATTCGTCACTGGATATTTGCTGGGGTAGTTCCATCTGTGCCAATCTTAACATAATGTGCCTTGAAATTATGCAGTAGTGTATCTTACTAGTTAATTGTACTGTGCAAGTTCATGGCTTGTTGATAATTCGATATAACTAATTATTACATGGTGATGGAAGTGAAAGTGATTTTTTTGTGTGTCAGTTGATATGATAATGTCTTGGATTGAATTATAATGTGATTGGCTTGGCTTAAAAGCTTTCATGTTTTTTCTGTTCACATGAATCTAGCGTTGAACTTCATTAGAAATTTATGTCTTATCTTTATTGATCATTATGCTCGCTTGTTGTACACTGAACTGTTCATGGTAGATACCCTTGTGATCTATAATTTATCAGCTGTCTATGGATAGATAACATGTTTTAGCATTACCCTGTGGTGCAAATTTGCTGTTGTTCAGCTCCATCTTGAAGTCCCAAAACTAAATTTGTAAGTGTAACAGAAGCATGATGCTGTCATGTCCAATGTGGATTGTTTGTTTACAGATGTTTGTAATATGTGTCGAATCATTCTTTTTAGTGATCTGCACATCTGAAGATTGTTGTGTCTTGTTGATCCTGTTTTACTGCTACCATGAATGTAGTTTTGTTTCAACAGTTTATATAGAGAGCAATTGTGTAAGTATTTGTTACACTGTCTGCAATCTGTATAATCTTCTGTTGGAGAGGATCTGCACTCTTGTATTCTCCATTAGCTTAACAGTCTAGTTGAATCTACTTTATGACTTGTCATTCTTAACATGTGTATTGGTACAACTATGTAGATGCTGTACTGCACGAGCTTGAGCTGGAGCGCGGACGGAAGCACCCTCTACACCGGGTACACCGACGGAACCATCAGGGTCTTCAAGATCCAAGCCGGGTTCGCCGGTTACGCCTAGGAGTCTTGCTGGCCAGAGAGGTTGTAATGCCCGTCAAGTTTTTGACTGTTCTGAGGCAACATTGTCTGCCTGGTACTTTCAGCTTGAGTTACTGTTTACTTTCTGCTTAGGTGATTTGTTGATGAGCACATTATGAGGTACTATGGAAGACGATCTGTTTCGCACCAGGGTTTTTGCTGCTTTCAATATACTGCCAACTCTTTAGCCGCGCCTGATCTTATTTGTCTATGCGGGTTATTGCTTGCCGTTTGCGTTGTCTTTGGGGATTACTGATTGTTCTTTGCATTATGTTTGCGAACTGTGGGTTGTTGTTTTCTGGTGATCCCCTTGCTGTCTTGCAGCATTTGTTGGGTGCACTTTGCATGGAGGAGCTAGCATGTTCGCCCTGTTGAGCATCTGCTCTCTGTACCGTTTGGGTCTCTGTTTGATGTGCCGTTAAGCCTGAATTTAGTTGGGCTTGACATTTTGAACGCTTAGTTTGAATATACTGCCACTATTTAGCCGTGCAAGCTATTCATTACTGAATGTTTACACATGATTTCTTAGGAAAATTCGTAAGGATTCGGTGTGTCATTGAGCTCAATTGGGGACGTGGGACCAGCATGTCATTGAGTGAAAGGGATTTACACATGTCCTGTACATCCATGGGACATTGCCAGGCCCATACTGCTTTAGTGCAACATTTCATTTATTCCAATTTGTATTTGATGAAAAATAGAGTTTTCCCAGTGACAGAACCCTCTAAAGAACATATTATCCTAATGACAGAATGGAAGCCCATGATTCTGAGCCCAGTGTCAGCTCGAGCACCAAAATGCTTTACTCGTGCAATACAATCTTTATATGAGAATAAGATGTCTTTCAATAGAAAATCGACTGTACATCTACTACCACTATAAATGAAAGAGAGGGGCAGATCCAAACAATCCCACCCATCCATCATCAAGATCTAATGGCTCTTAATCATTCTGTGTTTAACGCTACCAACCACGCCCTTAATCGATCGGTAACCCACCCCGCTGTTGAAAAAAAAAAGAAAACCGTACGCACGATCTCTCGCCCCGTCCGCAGGACCTCTCGCCCCATCCTTCTCCTCCCACGCCGTTCGCCGCCCGCGGCACGCGAGAGCCGCCCTTCGCTGCGGGAGCCGCCGCCCGTCGCGCCCTTCGCCGCGGGAGAAATGGAGCCGCCGCCCGTCGCTTGCCG
>NC_041381.1:652300920-652316922 GCF_002162155.2 Triticum dicoccoides | reverse complement strand
GCACCGCCCCATCCTTGAGGTGGGATGACCAAATCCAGAATCGCCTTACCTAACGGGGATGGACTGGAGATTTGCATCCAATCAGCCAATCAGGCCTCCCTCATCTCCACTAAGTGCATCTGAACACATGACTTCTTGCACGGTATGTGTTCGACGATTTTTCTCTGAAGGCACAAGTTGCTGCTATGTTGATTCAACCTTTGGGTAGCATTCTGATTAAAGTGATTTGGTTTCTTTTTTCAACCTTTGGGTTGTATTCTGATGGAAGTGATTTTGTTCTTCCAATCTATGTGTAGAATGTTCTGTTTGTGGAGCAAGTAGGCGAACCATTGGAGCGACGTGATACTCCATATTGGCATAATCCCACTAAATAGCATGGTTAATGATTCCGATTTTAGCATCTAATAATTTTTCCAATTACTTACAACTCTTATTCATATATGGTTATTTGCTGTAATGTACAGAACATTTTTCATATATCATGACCCTTTGCAGTGTTTATTTGGAACACAGGATTCCTAATTTTTGGACCTGTACACAACCAGATTTTGGGGATTTATAATGTGAGTGAGTTATTATGTTACTTGAATCGGTGTACGTAACCTGGTTTTGTTGGGGCTTGGTTTTCAGTGATTCCAACAGGTCAGTAACTTTCCACGCTCTCAGACAACAACATTCTTAATTCAAACGGTGATGTGATTTTATCCATATGAATATTGTGTTATCGTTTGTTTTAATTCAAGTGATATTACACATGTAGCTTGCTGGGTATATTTTACATATTTACTTTTGGAAATTTCTTAGAGATTATGGATGACAGCAGACAACATTGCAGATACGTTGCAGCTGGGCACCCTGATCAGGTTTCCTTTTTGGTAATTTTTGGAGATCATAGATGATACTAATATCATAGTTGTACTGCAATTTGCAAGGTTTCTTGTGTTTGTGTGTACAAATAGATCGAATCCAATTCAAGTGACTTTGATTAATTTCCTTTTCAAAGTTATTGTTGGGCAGCTATTGACCTCTATAATACATTTATTTTCACTTCTCTTTTGCTCCCAGGAAATCTGGTCCAAGCCCCACTACAGTTTTATATAAGGATGTTGGAGGCAGCATCGGAAGAGATAAGTCTGCGGTAAATTTCTCCCTGATACAGTAATAGTGTTATCTATAGTCTTAGAAAAAAAATTCAACATTTTCTGTTCTCTGCAAGGTATGTTTTCTTAGCGTTTTCTAAGCATTTTCTGGTCATCAATTGACTTATCATCCTATCTTTTGTAAACCACGAAATTTTTAAAGTTCAAAAAGCGTGTACATCAACTATTTCACTTCACAGTGATAAATGGATGGAGTGCTTGTGACACAGAAAGCCTCTTTTGTGGATCTAACAACAAAACTATGTTTCCAGTATTTCTTTCGATATGGAAACATTTTTGGATCGTCACCTAGAAAATAAATTGGCACAAGCTTACTGACATAGAGTTGCAGGTCAGCGCGCACTAAAAATATTTAAATTCAGATAAATCTTTCTGAGATAGTTTGCAGTTCCTATTTTTCTGGTCATGCTTTTTTGAAAATAACTTTTAGTCATGCTTGCCTTTATACTGCTTGTTGAAAATTCAATTTTACTTTTAGAACATGATGATAAATCTGATTCGTACTGGAATTCACTTTTCTTGAACAGAAAACAGAAGGATCAGGTTGTATGTGATAGAATATATGCCTAGAAAATGAAAAGGATAATAGATTTCTAAGTACTAGAACTGTCATACCTTTCCAGGAAGTTACTTCTTGATGTCATTCCAGAAAATAGAAGGATCAATAGAATGTTCTCGATGATCATTTTAGGTGTCCTTTTAGGCAGCAACACCAAGTAGCAGGGCTTCATCTTAGTACTGATCAATAGGAGCATGTTCGAACTACTTCATAGGTAAAAATCATTTCTTCATGACTTCTCTTATGCTCCCAGGGAATCTTGTCCAAACTCCACATCGCTGTCACCGAACAAAGTTGGAGGGACAATTGAAAGAGACCAGCTAGATTCTTGTTCCGGGTATTAAAAAGAAACCTGGCTAGAGATTTCATGCCATGTCATTCCATTTATGTTTGCTTGTGTGCTTATCATATCTGATTACATGATTGACATTTATTTCATAATTAGTATATACTTTGACACATGATATGTTTTGCTTTATTTATGAACAACAGGATACGTTTACTTTTTGTGATCATATAAGTGAACAAACATAGCCAATGGTTAGAGTTTATATCTACTATGTATGTATATTTTTCATTCACACATGTCTCACTGCCTTTTAAGCACTTAAGAGAGCAGAACTGGAGATTGCTCTCATTAAATGTGAACAAAATTGATGTTCTTTTTTTTGCAAAATAGTAAATACTGTGTTCTCTTGATTGTTTTTTTATCTTTTCAGTTTACCTGAATCTAAGAAGTCCGACCATCAATTAATGAGAGATTTTTGCTTCTATCATTCATGGAACCATTGAAATGAAATACATACCTTGGCTCAACCAATACTTCACAATCTTTTTGCCCAAAGCAAACAATATCATTATTTATATGTTCTAAATTAAAATATTTTCGCTTGTGTGCTCAATTAAAATTTTACCGCTTAAAGGAAAAGAAACCATTTTTATCACTCCTACAGTTCACAGGGAGAGAGAACAAGAAAGAAAACCTTTCACCAAAATCTTGTCTTCCTACTTACTTTTACTTACCAAGAAGAATCAACAATAATTGAATCTTTTAAGAAAATGGATAAAAGATCATTTTTAGTTAGTAATGTACAACTCCCAACTTGTCTCTTTTACTTCTTTTTCTGTGCATGTGCACCCTGTTGAATGGTGTTGTACTTGTACATAATGGAATTGCAAGCAAAACAATGTTATGGATGGTCTACAAGATTATCTGGATGAATTCATCTCCAGGGTAAAAGAAGGTAGGCAATGTGCATGACATTTGATTTGAAATAATATTGCCTTGAAAATGTATGAGTGCTTTCTTGGCATCTGACATTGCAGAATCAAACATTGATGCATACCTTTGTAAATTCTCTCGGGGAGAAAAAGTATAATTTGCAAGTTGCAACATTGATTCCAAAATACATGGTGTTCACACATATCTATTTTATGTAGTTTGTGATAAACCAAAATGTTCAGAGTTTTTGAAAGCACCATCAATGGTCTCTATTTATATGGAGATAAGTTACGAAAAAATGAGGTTCAACAACTTTGAACCTATCTCTTGCTAGATGTAAGGGCCTGAAAACATGGTTTCAGGTCTATATGATGAATGTTACCTTCGCTGTTTCTTTTGTGTGTCATCTTATATTACCATCAACAACTATAAGTATAAGGTAGTATGAGACATGCACACAAGGTGTATTTGATTGGGAGTGGATGTATCTTTTAAAAGAGCATTAGCAGAGACGTGCGTTGCACGTGCAAGCTTACTAGTATTTACTATACGATCCAAATAAAACATATCAGCTTATAGCGAATAGATAGAATATTATATTATTTTCTTGATAGGTTCGATATGTCACATTTTCTATCCCCTATCAATGTTCAATCTATTACCTTTACTTTTACTCTTGCTAAATATGAATTTGTGTTAAAGTTTGACAGTGGATTTAACTGATAAAATATTAATGCATGCCATCAAAAAATTATATTGTTGGATTCGTATTTGAACATAGTTTTTGATGATTCTACTTTTTGTGACATGCATTAATATTTTGTTAGTTAAATTCATTGTCAAAAATTTACACAAAATACTAAGGAAAACAATAAATCAGGACGAAAGTAGTATACAAATACATGTTAATAAATCAGGACGAAAGTAGTATACAAATACATGTTATGTCTACCAACGACACACAACAAAAGAAAAATATCAAATTTGCTGCTTAACTCGTTGTACCCCGTGAGCATCTGTCGATTACCAGTTGCCCTCTAGTTATTGATTGTACCCCGTGGAAGCCCGAAGCACGACTCGAGTTGGATTAGTCACAATCTGTCACCCCCGTCTGACATCATATCTGAACCCAACCTCTCCCATTTTATAACCCTTCCCGATTGCGAATTTCTGAATGCGTAATCAGTCTCTTCGCCATCCACGCAACCTCGCCGTCGTCGACCAAATCAGCAGCAGCCTCGCGAGCCCGCGACCAGGTCCATGTCCATGTCCAACCATTCAGCTCCAACGCAGCACAAGCAGGCGCTCCATTTCCTTCTCTAGGCAAGGAGCAGACGCAGTTAGCGCTCCAGTTCGTTCTCTGCGCACGCACCACGCAGGCGCACCCGATCCCTCGGAGCGCCGCCATGCCCTCCCTGTACAAGCAGCTGGGCCTGGGCGCCGCCGGCTCGCCGGTGAACGCGTCCCACCTCCTCATGCTCGTCCTCGGCGCCGGCTTCCTCGCCTTCACCGTCTTCGTCGTCCACCCCAACGACTTCCGCCTCCAGTCCTTCTTCTCCGGCGCCTGCCCCGGCTCCCCGCCGCATGACCCCGTTCTCGCGCCGGTCAACGCCACGCCCAAGGCCAAGGCCGCCACGACCACGCCAGTCAAGGCGCCGGACGGGCACCCCGGCGTGCGCGTGCTGATCGGCATCCAGACGATGCCGGGCAAGTACGAGCGGCGGCACCTGCTGCGGACCGTGTACGCGCTGCAGCTCCAGGAGCACCCCGCCCTTGCCGGCGCCGTGGACGTGCGCTTCGTCTTCTGCAACGTCACCTCCGCCGTCGACGCCGTGCTGGTGGCCCTGGAGATCATGCGGTACGGCGACGTCATCGTGCTCGACTGCGCCGAGAACATGGACGGCGGCAAGACGTACGACTTCTTCGCCACCGCCGCCCGCGCCTTCCCCGACGGCGCCTACGACTACGTGATGAAGGCCGACGACGACACGTACCTGCGGCTCCCGGCGCTGGCGGCGTGGATGGCCGGCGCGGCGCGGGAGGACGCGTACCTGGGCCTGCAGATGCCGTGCGACCGGGAGAACTTCTACCCGTTCCCGCCCTTCATGTCCGGCATGGGGTACGCGCTGTCGTGGGATCTGGTGCGCTGGGTGGCGAGCTCCGAGGTCAGCCGCCGCGACCGCGTCGGGCCGGAGGACATGTGGACGGGGCGGTGGCTCAACGTCGCCGGCAAGGCCAAGAACCGCTACGACGGCGCCCCCAGGATGTACAACTACCTGGGGAGCTCCCCGGCCAACTGCTTCCGGCGCGGCTTCCGCCCGGACACCATCGCCGTGCACATGCTCAAGGACGCCGGCCGGTGGGCCGAGACGCTCGCCTACTTCAACGCCACCGCCGCGCTGCCGCCGTCCGCGCTCTACCACCTGCCTTGAAACGGTCCTCGTTTTGCTTCTTGGCTCGACCCGGTCGCCCGGGCGGCAGCAGTACGTGTGCATTGAATTTGCGCGGGTGGGTGGTGGTTGGATAAGAAGAGGATAATTTGACATGTCCATTTGGACATCATACATACTTTATTTTTTTTCAGTGTGTGATTTTCATTCCTAGTACATACTCCATTCGTTTTCTTTTTATTACTCCACGTATTAGATTTTTCTAAAGTTAAACTTTGTAAAATTTGACCAAATTTATATTTAAAAGTATCAACATCTGCATACCAATTAAATATAATATGAAAATATATTTCATAATGAATATAATGATATCAATTTTGTGTTGTGAATGCTAATAACTTTTTGTATAAACTTGGTCAAACCTTGAAGTATCTGACTTCAGATAAACCTAATACGTGGAGTTCAAAAAAAAGTAGGGAGTACATACATTCATGGTGTTGCTACCTCTTCTGGATTCGGGTTTCTATACATGTTCTTCTTCTTTAACATATGATATGCACGCGCGTGCACATTCTAAAGAGAGTGGTGTTGCTACATTTCTCACCGAAAATTCGTTGGAGCTCACGAGCTCGCCTGCTCACGGTATCGACTGCCGTTTGGTTTTATTGGGATTTGGGCTGCACCATGTATTTTAATCGCACACGGATGATAAAAAGAGACGGGACGCAGCGGGACCCAGCGGAAACCATCCGCCGTTTGTGCAGACGACGCGGGGACGTCCTGTGCATGTGGACGGACAAACAAACACCGTCATCTCCGTTTGGATGGGCAGCCCGCAAACATCGGAGCCGCTGAATCCGTTCAAAACAAGCAGCTCGCAATTATAATTTATATGTACTATTCCCTTCGTGCCTAAATACAAGGCTTTGTATAGATTTCATTATGGACTACATAAGGGTATATAGATATATTTTAGATTATAGATTTGTTCGTTTTGCTTTGTATGTAGTCCATAGTAAAATTTCTACAAAAACTTATATTCAGATGGTCAAATATAGTCATCAAATCCTGAGAATGATGGGGTTTTCTTTAAAGGAGGATAACCCTCGGACTTTGCACCAGAACGATGCATACTATCATTTTATTAATTATTCAACAAGCCTTACAAAGTAATACATTAATATGTCTGAAGCAATCATTTTGGCGACATCTGTCGCTACTCGTATCCACTTGATGAAGGTGTATAAATTGTCTGAGCCACATATCCAAACCTCATACCAAAGCACAACATCTAAGGCCGAAGGTCCCAACCAAGTCGTTCCTAGGTCTGGGTCACACACCGGCGGACACCGCATACGCACGCTATAGGGACCGTCACCACCGATATATTTTCAGAGCAGGTACTGATGCATCCATCTTGACAGGCATACCGCCGATGCCACCATGGCGCTAGACAACGCCGCCATCCTACGCGCGTCCATCATCACGCATTCGTCGCCGAGACCCTGCAACACCATGCCGCTGAGACTCCACGTCGTCGATGCGTCACAGGAACCGCCGCTCTACCGCAGCCCTTCGAGTCTATGCACACCTCCAAGAATGACGCCCTCAAGGGGGGTAGCGACACAAGAGTGTCGTCATCAGCCGATCGACGAATCTAGGGTTTCTTCCAGAGGTAGCGAATAGAGGTATGGAGCTTCTCCGAGGCAATGCCTTCAAGAAGGTAACAACACAAAAGATGCCGCCATCATCGGTCTTGGCAACAAGCCGAGAACAAGGTTTTCACCCGAATCCGCTTGACGAACCTCTATCTAGCATCGACATGAGCTGCCGCACCGCTCAGATCAAATCTGTCCGGAGGTCAGACCATGCATGGCGCCGACTCGTCCACCAAGCCCTCCATGCCACCGCCGCCGATCCGAGGTCAGATGGCCCGTCGCCGCCGCTGCCCGAGGCAAGGCCGGCCACAGTGCCCGCAGCCATCGCCGCCCAAGGCAGAGTCGGCCATCACGCCGCCGCCGATCAAGGCAGAGACGCCGTCCGTGCCGCCAATGCCAGATCGGCCGCGCCTGCTCACGCCACGGTGCTTCGCACTACCCCCATGGCGCAGGAGAGAGGGAGGCCCCCGCCACCTCCGTCAGCCCCCGAGCTTTAGGCCGGCAGCGGCGGAGGAAGGGAGGGAAGGAGAACCCCCGGCGGCTAGGGTTTCGTCCCTGCCCGAGTCGCCCGAGCGGAGGCGACGAGGGGGGAGTCGTACCCTTCTTAAAAATCCTGAGAATGATGTTACCAACTGATATATTATGTCCTCTAAAAAAACGGATTTACAATTGTCTGGCCGTCGGCCTAGACAACTCCTACCTCACTTTCTTTAGGATGTCGCCGCGCTGAGGGCATACAGTGCTGTTATGCCCAGATTTCCCTGCTGCAGAACCTTGTACGCTTGCTAGTTCCACAAAATCGATTATCATCTTTGACAGACAACCCTTTTATCTTCCCGGAGGTTGCACCGCCGTGTCATACGGCAGCTTCTCCCTGCTGTTGGTATTCCGACTTGCTTTCCTCTTCCACGCAGGAGCAACCAATCTTTCCAGGTTCCCAATGGCACACTCGTCCAAATTCTGTCGCAGGCATCATGGGGAGCCTGAATGTTGCTGCTTGCACACACAGCAGCTCTGGCTGCAGCAGTGCGATCTTCTAATCCCGTGCCATCTCGCACTGCCTTGATAGGTGTAAGGATGTGCACCGTAGACTTATTAGTCAGCTCCATCGCCTTGTCTAAGATGCTGGGTTATTATCGAGTTGATGGCCATCTGGTCTTTTCTGCACATGCACAAGGTGCTCTGGGAGTCCCTCGCATCCCTCATCCACCTCTTCAATATGTGCTTCACAGGTATTTCTTCAAAGCCAAGGAAATCCGGCACCTACAACAATTACATTGCGACCGATCAACTACTGCTCCCAAAATGATCTCACATTACCTGCAGAAGGACATGCAATTACCTTCACCGTGTGACAACACAACAATCATGTCTGCTCAAAGTTACCACACTCGCAAGTTATCTCTTCCCCATTATCGAGTACAGCAACCTCATATACTACCCTGCATCACTTGTCATGCTTCTGGGGAAGTACCGCCTCACCAAGTACTTTGCACCCTTTTCAACCTCATCTAACTTGTACTGTCCAGCGTCATACAGCACCTCACCAAAATTCTCGAACATGACATGGGTGTATACCTTGCTTACATGCACTTCAAGCTGCGTGTTCATCTTCATGACTAGCGCCGCCTGCAACAAAACACAAAATAAGTCATTTTCAGTGACCACTTCACACAGCATCAATGTGTCATAATTATGGGTGTCCACTATCTTAGTCTTCCTCTCCGCATAATTCTCTCTTACTTCCCTGTCAAACAACAGCCTCATGTACTGTCGAATGAACAAGTGCATCGGGCAGCTAGCCGGAACATAATCATTCAGCATGTGATCCGCACTCTCGCTTCGTTGTGTCTTGGTCATCTTTGCACAAAATTTAATCTTGAAGTATGGTTTAGCCCACTTGGTCCTGACCTCATTGATCTGTGCCAGGTAGGTATGTTTTTGCAGGTTGTATGTCTCTATGAGAACCCCCCACGCTTTCTCGAATTCATCAACGATGAGCATGTGGTGCATGATCTTGTGGAAATCAGCTCTGAACTTACTCCTTGTGATGTACTAGCAAGGTGCCTGTGCTACTCTACGGAACCATGAAAAATGAGATCGGGTATGATTTACTCTAGTTATATACCTAATTAATTCACTTTGGTATTCTATCATGTCTATAAACAGCTAAAAATCGTAATTGTTATTTTTGCAATGGAACAACAAGTTTTATTCACAGATATAGAGTTACACTCAGCTATAAATCATATCATGGGCAAGGTGAATATGAACAATGTCTACAAACATGACAAACCTGGTGCACTTAAAACCTTTGGTACTCTGAAGATATTGGACTAAAAAGGTTTGCCCGATCTCCCGTGCATAGATGGGTTGAATAGAGGTCGACAAACGGAACATATATGATCTTTTTCATAGCAACATGACAGCAGATAGACTGCACATAAATACAGAACAAATATGTCATGTTTTTTCAAACACACATATTGTAGTATGAAAGAAGAATGAATTTCTCATGTTCATCCAGGAGAAGGATCCTACCATACACAAATTGTTTATTACATTAATGACTATTAGCCTCACAAGTCAGAACTACATAGTTTTCAGCAAACCACTTTGTCAACATGTGACAATGGTCGGATACAATTTCTCATTCACTTTGAAAGTGTCTTCTGCAATCATAAATCTTGTACCACTACTCCCTCCGTCCCAAAATACATGGCGTATAAACTGAGTCAAAAAAAGTCAACGTTTTCTAAGTTTGGCCGAATGTATATACAAAAATATTAAGAGAAACAATACTAGACCAATATCAATATATTCATATTTAGATATATTTTCATAATGTATTCACTCAATATTTTAGGTGTTGATATTTTCTTCTATATATTTTGTCAAACTTATACAACATTGACTTTTTGACTAAATGTATGCGCCATGTATTTGGGGATGGAGGGAGCAGTGCCTATTTTTGCAAATTCTTCCCCTAGAACATATACAGTTTTTTCTTCTAAAAATAAAAGTGTTGTAGCATCAAAGAAAAAAAATACTTTCAAGTTTGCTCTGAATTGCTCACCTTATTTCTGAATTCTGATACATGTGCACTAACTGTTTGAAGAAAACCCTAGTTTCACTGTTCATGGACAGAACCATACCGTGTAGAACACATAAGTCATAGTTCTCTAAGCAGGCCTAGAATGCACACCCGAGTTAAAACTCTCTGAATTATATGTCAGTTAGCATCATTTACACAGTTCACCATTTCTCAATATCCCAAAACTTTTTGATTAGTATGAGACTGACAAACGAACTGCAGTTCAATGAAATTACCTCTTTGTCCACCAAGAAGCTTGCGGGTTGTTTTTGCCGTTGACTGCTTAGACTCCACCCCCGAAAGGCTGTCCCCATTGCAAAGTCCGTTGAAGAGATAGATCAGTCAGGGAATGATTGTGTGATGGCCTATACTCCTCTGATCTGAGCAGCCATGTCATCTCAGGGCACTCGGTCTGGCTCTGGCAGGAACCGTGTTTTTTTTTTTTGGCTTGCCGTGAAATGATCATCAGACAAGCAAGATCATGATATGTTTTTCCCACATAGATACAGTACAGGATTAGGTAATGCCAGGGCGACATCAAATTGAAGTAATACCCACCAAACGTGTGCACACCATATCTTGCATGCATTTTGTCCTTTCGACATTCAGCCTTGTTTCCCCCTATCTTATTCCAAAACCAACTTCCCTGGAGTACAGGTTGTAGTAGTCATATGCTTTTCCTATCGAATCGAATTTGCTTCCAACTTCAGGCACTACAATTGTGTCAGTCTTTTTCTCTGCATATCCCCTCAATGTTTTTTCTAGGGCGCATACTCTACCAAGAAATGGTGGCCGTTCAGTAGGCGCACGGCCAACACGAACCCTGCAGCAATGACAACATTTTCAGTTATACGAACCACACTTGTTTTCCTTCTGACGACCACGCAGTCAACACAAGCCATCAAGGTTGCCTTCACACCAACGCTGTGTGAACTCTACTGCGGGGACACCCTATGAATTGAGTTATCTCTTCATCCAACCGGGTACTTGAGGGTTGTCTTTGCCCGTTGACTGTTCCCAGTCGGGAGACGACAAGCTCAAGCTGTCACAGGTGCTGTTCAGGTCCAAATGGAGTGCCGACGGCGCGTCGCCCACGGACTCGGCGGCCGTGTCCTCCAACAGATTTGGCTCCAGCAGACCTTCCGCCTTGCAATCAGTGTCTCCGAGATCCGGCAACGGGAACCTGCTCAGATCAGATCAAACGGCTAAGCTCGAGTATAGTAAAAGATTCAACATCACTCCAGCTCGGCTATGGCTTGCGGGCGTACCTGACGACCGGATCTGATAAGAACTATAGCCCATCTCCGACCATCTCCGCCGTCGCCGTAGTACGAATCCCATCCGCGAGCGGCGCTTAGGAGATTCTGTCTGTGCCCGGCATGTCAATTTTTCCCCGTCACGGTCATGCCGTTCCTTTCCTGTGCGTGTACGGTACAGAAAACATCCTGTACCACTTTGTCTTTTTGTACCGGCGGAACATTTCGTGGATTACAGTCACACCGCCGTTCTCCTCCGTTGCCTCGTCATACAGGTACTCGGTCGTATATCCATGACCAATAAATGCGCCTCGATGTTCAATTGGTCCACGAAGCGAGAGCGCGCGAGCTCGTGCGCTCTTTCGCCGCTCTCCATTTCTCACACCCTTTTTAGTTGACTCACAACTCTTTCCTGCCGAACAATTCAGCTAAGTACATAAATTGATATCATCCAAAAAGAAAGTCAACATACTTAGTAAAACGTCACGAATAATTTGAAACCATCAGCAATGTGTTCTGATGGTACGACTAGCTCAAACTTTTTGGAAGAAAAAGAAAAATTCCGTACCAAGTGAAGCAAGAAGTATCTAGATGAAGATATATTTTTGAAATATGATGGCGCAAGTGTTCATAATGGATTTCATATAAATGAATATGTTGACACAACTCAATTCAAGAATGAATAGTCATTGGTAGCGGTTACGTATACTAACCACAACAACATACACAGTAACTACATATAATTTGAACATCATCTACAAATTATTTTGGGCACTTAGCAAAAGTAGCTATGATAAATCCAGATGACAATGTGAAGTTATGTAACTTCATTTGCACATGGGTCAGAGCATGATGTTGTTCTCATTGCACTCACCACACAACAATACCGCCCCCTCTGTTTGCGGCCAGCCATGACGATGATGACCTCGCGACACCCGCGTGGTGATTGTAACGATGGCGTGTTGGAACAAGATTTCCAGTATCTCTATCTCTACAACGTCCGATCTGGCATTGGTGAAGAGCATGTGAGGATCGGTGATGCCAGATCTGTTAGCTCTCTTTGAATCTTATTGACAGTTGGTGTGTCAAGCAGGGTGCAGTTGTCTGGTTTTGGTGCAGTGACTTCAACCTCTTTCTTTCATTTTGTCTTGCGGCAAGGTCCGGTTTCACCAGCCCTCTCAATTGGTCAAAAATGTTGCAAGCCTCATTGCTTGGGGGTGTTACATGCAAACTGTACACGATGCTACATGGTGTATCATAGTATTCCATAGCATGTCAGTCACTGGTTCTATTGTAGTTCATTGGGTCAAAGTGTATCATATTGTTACATTGTGTGTCAATGAACATCAAACTAATACAAAGGAACTCAGTGACACTTGGCGAAAACTTAATGTTGTGTTTCAGGCAGATCAATGTTGTTCTATTATGTCCTGCAAAAACAATCATACGGTTTCAATGTGATTCATCGTGTTCCAAAGCATGTCATAATACTTCAATCTTTGTTAATGCGCTTCAAACATAAAATTAAGAGTTTATAATTTGAATTGTTATTATCAAGTTTATTAGGTTTTCTGTGTTCTACAGTGCACCATTGCATTTAATAAAGTCTGACCAATGTTAGCGAAGTTAAAAAATTTACGTGCTATTTTAAAAATGTTTATACAATGCACATAAATGTTTGACTAATTTTTAAAATCTATGCAACACTGAAAGAAATATTCATGAGTTTCAAAAAAATAAATTCTATGACATTTCTAAAAACTTGTATACAATGTTAAAAAATGTTTGCGTACTATAAACAAATGTATTTTATAGTTAGAAAACATATGTATCATTTTACAGAAAAATCCATCAATTAAAAAAAATGCTTGTGACATTGTAAACACTGTTTATAGAATGTAAAAAGTGTATTCCCATAGGTAAAAAATGTTTATTTCTATTAAAACTGTACAAGGCATATTTGGAAAAAGATGTTACTGTGTATTCAAAACATGTATTTTCAAAAAGTGTACATCATATATTTAAAAACTATCCAAAGTGTATCATAAAATGCATTACGTCTGCTCTAAAAACGTACATTATGTACTAAGAAAAAGTAGTAATATGGGAAAAAACCCAATAAAATTGACATAAAAAGCAAAAAAAAATCAAAGAAAATATAGAAAGACAAGAGAGAAACAATAGAAAACAAAGTATAAGAAAAAAGAAAGAAAGACCAAAAATACAAACGAGAAAACAAAGAAACCAAGCAATATAAAAAAGGGAAACCGATGAAAAAACAAATAAAAAGAAAATATTTTTTTCCAAAAAACAGTAGTAAACTGGACTACACGTACCTATAGCACGCAGCGGACGAAACCTTGCTACTGGGCCTATTCGCTGGACGCCGCTCTCAATACGAGCGACATATAGCCCTGATGGATTGGTGGGCTCTGCTAGCTGCCCAATGAGACCGGCGTGAAGAGAGGTAGTAGGCCCATATTTCGGGTGGCCCACCTGACCTTGCAGCATGTCATCCGCCAGATGCCAGGGGCGTCTCCGTCTTGAATCAACCCATTGCCTGAGCCTACCCATAACCAATTAAAGCGATGCTATTGGTGGAATATACAAGATCACTAATTGCAAGGTACCTTTGCAAAAGTCACTCCCACATTCTCCGGCGCTGACAAGTGGCGCACTGCATGTGCGTCACTTGCGCAGCCTCGAATTGTTTTCTTTTTTTCTTTGCAAATTTGTTTATTCAAAATGTTTCAAAAAGCCATAAATTATTATGAATTGAGTATCCTCAATCTTTTTAATTATGATTGAGCAATACAAATGGAATTGGCATGGATGGATGCGATTGTCTAGCCAAATCAATAGCTATTTCTCCAGTTCATGTTGATGTTGTCACACATGTTCATGTCAACTTTCATGAAATACAAGAGCATTTTCGCATCCGGTAGAAAGGAGAACTTTGGCGCTTAAAAAGTTAAATTTTAAGCACTAAACATTTTTATAAGTGAGACATCTTAACTATAGGGTCTTGTCCAATGAAAATTTGCAGAAACGCAAATGACATGAACAAGTAGGTATCTTAACTCTGTTTTCATGTCTGGCCCACCCATCAGGATATCACATGTTTCCTCTGATTCGATCGACCGGGACAAACTTCAGCGCTAAAGGGATCAAAATTTTAAGCACTTAACTTCTTGTTAACATATACAATAGTACTCCCTAACAAAAACATAGACATCTTAAATCTAGGGTTTTATCCGATGAAAATTTGCAGAAACAATGATGACACAAAAAGTAGATGCCTAATTTTCTTTCCACACCTTTTAATGTCTAAAATCATGAATTTTGAAAGATTTCATGGATTTTAAAAAAGTTCATAAATTTTAAAAAGTTCATGAATTTGATTTTTACAAATTTGAAAAAGTTTACAAATTTGGAAAACAATCATTGATTTGAAAAAGTATTAAAAATTTAAAAAAGGTTCACAAATTTTAAAAGAGAAGTTCGTGAAATTAAAATAAAAGAACTAAAAATAAAAAAAGAGAAAGAATGAAGAAAACAAAAATCCAAATAGGATACGGCCAAAAAAGGGACAGAGAAAGAACAAAAAAACCGGCCACAAAAATCCGAATAGGATGCGAATGTCTAACCTAATTAATAGTTATTTCTCTGGTTCATGTTGGTGTTGTCACACATGTTCATGTCAACTTTCATGAAGAAAAAAAGTCATTTTTGCATCCGGTAAAAAAGGCAAACTTCAACGCTTAAAATGTTAAAATTTAAGCCCTAAACATTTTCATCACTGAGTTATCTTAACTCTAGCGCCTTGTACCATGAAAGTTTGTAGAAACACAAATGACAGGAACAAGTAGATATCTTAACTCTGTTTCCATGTCTGGCCGGCCCGTTAGGATATTTGGGTCGATTCTGCTATCCCATGTTTTTTTTTGCAATTTTTGCGAAAAGGCAGAAGGTTATATATAAAGTATCACTGGATCTTACAAACACACCCATACAAAAAGATAAAATTAAATTCAAATCCTTGAGGGTGCTGAATTCTTCTTCCTCATGCATCCGTCGACATCGCGCCATGAGCATAGCTCGATGTTGCCTTTGTTGGGTAACGCAGTAATTTCAAAAATTTTCCTACGCACACGCAAGATCATGGTGATGATATAGCAACGAGAGGGGAGAGTGTGTCCACGTACCCTCGTAGACCGAAAGCGGAAGCGTTAGCACAACGCGGTTGATGTAGTCGTACGCCTTCACGATCCGACCGATCCTAGTACCGAACGTACGGCACCTCCGAGTTCAGCACACGTTCAGCTCGATGACGATCCCCGGGCTCCGATTCAGCAAAGCTTCGGGGATGAGTTCCGTCAGCACGATGGCGTGGTGACGATCATGATGCTCTACCGGCGCAGGGCTTCGCCTAAACTCCGCGACGATATGACCGAGGTGGAATATGGTGGAGAGGGGCACCGCACACGGCTAAGGAACGATCCGTAGATCAACTTGTGTGTCTAGGGTGCCCCCCCGCCCCCGTATATAAAGGAGCCAGGGGGGAGGAGGCGGCCGGCCAAGGAGGGCGCGCCAAGGGGGGAGTCCTACTCCCACCGGGAGTAGGACTCCCTTCTTTCCTAGTTGGAATAGGAGAAGGGGGGGA
>NC_041381.1:652290519-652300677 GCF_002162155.2 Triticum dicoccoides | reverse complement strand
AGGGGGGGAAGAGGAGGAAGAGGGGAAGGAAAGGGGGGGGGGCGCCGCCCCCTTCCCTTGTCCTATTCGGACTAGGAGGGGGAGGGGCGTGCGGCCCTCTCTTGGCTCCTTCTCTCTTCTCCCTCGTGGCTCATGTAGGCCCATTAACCCCCCGGGGGGTTCCGGTAACCTCCCGGTACTCCGGTAAAATGCCGATTTCACCCGGAACCATTCCGATGTCCAAACATAGGCTTCCAATATATTAATATTTATGTCTCGACCATTCCGAGACTCCTCGTCATGTCCGTGATCACATCCGGGACTCCGAACAAACTTCGGTACATCAAAACTTGTAAACTCATAATAAAACTGTCATTGAAATGTTAAGCGTGCGGACCCTACGGGTTCGAGAACTATGTAGACTTGACCTAAAACCATTCTCGGTCAATAACCAATAGCGGGACCTGGATGCCCATATTGGTTCCTACATATTCTACGAAGATCTTTATCGGTCAAACCGCATAACAACATACGTTGTTCCCTTTGTCATCGATATGTTACTTGCCCGAGATTTGATCGTCGGTATCCAATACCTAGTTCTATCTCGTTACCGGCAAGTCTCTTTACTCGTTCTGTAATACGTCATCTCATAACTAACTTATTAGTTATAATGCTTGCAAGGCTTAAGTGATGAGTATTACCGAGAGGGCCCAGAGATACCTCTCCGACAATCGGAGTGACAAAACCTAATCTCGAAATACGCCAACTCAACATGTACCTTCTGAGACATATGTAGTACTCTTTTATAATCACCCAGTTACGTTGTGACGTTTGGTAGTACCCAAAGTGTTCTTCCGGTAAACGAGAGTTGCATATTTCTCATAGTTGCAGGAACATGTATAAGTCATGAAGAAAGCAATAGCAGAATACTAAATGATCAAGTGCTAAGCTAACGGAATGGGTCAAGTCAATCACATCATTCTCCTAATGATGTGATCCCGTTAATCAAATGAAAACTCTTTTGTCCATGGTTAGGAAACATAACCATCTTTGATAAACGAGCTAGTCAAGTAGAGGCATACTAGTGACACTATGTTTGTCTATGTATTCACACATGTATTATGTTTCCGGTTAATACAATTCTAGCATGAATAATAAACATTTATCATGATATAAGGAAATAAATAATAACTAAATGATCATCGAGCAAGTCAATCAAAGTCCATACTTTGTTCTCATTCATGGATCATATCTCAGATTTTATGGCCTCAAGCCATTTCGTGGAATCTGAGCTCATCATCGCTTTCTCATGGTTCGTAGGTTCATCATGGTCTAGTAACATGACTTCCGGAATAGGATTACCGTACCACTCTGGTGCGGATCTTACTCTGGAAGACCTACGAGGTTCTGTAGTAACTTAATTTGAAGTTTCATGATCATCATCAGTAACTTCCTCACTAATTGGTGTAGTAGTCACAGGAACAGATTTCTGTGATGAACTACTTTCCAATAAGGGAGCAGGTACAGTTACCTCATCAAGTTCTACTTTCCTCCCACTCACTTCTTTCGAGAGAAACTCCTTCTCTAGAAAGGATCCATTCTTAGCAATGAATAACTTGCCTTCCGATCTGTGATAGAAGGTGTACCCAATAGTTAACTTTGGGTATTCTATGAAGACGCACTTCTCCGATTTGGGTTTGAGCTTATCAGGTTGAAACTTTTTTCATATAAGCATCGCAACTCCAAACTTTAAGAAATGACAGCTTAGGTTTACTGCTAAACCATAGTTCATACGGTGTCGTCTCAACGGATTTAGATGGTGCCATTTTAAACGTGAATGCAGCTGTCTCTAATGCACAACCCCAAAACGATAGTGGTAAAACCGATAAGGGACATCATAGATCGCACCATATCCAATAAAGTGCGGTTACGACGTTCAGACACACCATAAAGTTGTGGTGTTCCAGGTGGCATGAGTTTGTGAAACTATTCCACATTGTTTTAATTGAAGACCAAACTCGTAACTCAAATATTCGTCTCCGCGATCAGATCGCAGAAACTTTATTTTCTTGTTATGATGATTTTTCCACTTCACTCTGAAATTCTTTGAACCTTTCAACTATTTCAGACTTATGTTTCATCAAGTAGATATACCCATATCTGCTCAAATCATCTTGTGAAGGTTAGAAAATAACGATATTTGCCACGAGCATCAACACTCATTGGACCGCATACATCGGTATGTATTATTTCCAATAAGTCAGTAGCTCGTTCCATTGTTCCGGAGAACGGAGTTTTAGTCATCTTGCCCAATAGGCACGGTTCGCAAGCATCAAATGATTCATAACCAAGTGATTCCGAAAATCCATCTTTATGGAGTTTCTTCATGCGCTTTACACCGATATGACCCAAACGGCAGTGCCACAAATAAGTTGCACTATCATTATTAACTTTGCATCTTTTTGGCTTCAATATTATGAATATGTGTATTACTATGATCGAGATCCAACAAACCATTTTCGTTGGTGTGTATGACCATAGAAGGTTCTATTCATGTAAACAGAACAACAATTATTCTCTAACTTAAATGAATAACCATATTGCAATAAACATGATCAAATCATATTCATGCTCAACGCAAACACCAAATAACACTTATTTAGGTTCAACACTAATCCCGAAAGTATAGGGAGTGTGCGATGATGATCATATCAATCTTGGAACCACTTCCAACATACATCGTCACTTCACCCTTAACTAGTCTCTGTTTATTCTGCAATCCCGTTTCGAGTTACTAATCTTAGCAACTGAACTAGTATCAAATACTGAGGGGTTGCTATAAACACTAGTAAAGTACACATCAATATCAAATATACTTATGTTCACTTTGCCATCCTTCTTATCCGCCAATCACTTGGGGTAGTTCCGCTTCCAGTGACCAGTCCCTTTGCAGTAGAAGCACTTAGTCTCAGGCTTAGGACCAGATTTGGGCTTCTTCACTTGAGCAGCAACTTGCTTGCCGTTCTTCTTGAAGTTCCCTTTCTTCCCTTTGCCCTTTTCTTGAAACTAGTGGTCTTGTCAACCATCAACACTTGATGTTTTTCTTGATTTCTACCTTCGTTGATTTCAGCATCACGAAGAGCTTGGGAATTGTTTCCGTTCTCCCTTGCATATTATAGTTCATCACAAAGTTCTACTAACTTGGTGATGGTGACTAGAGAATCCTGTCAATCACTATCTTATCTGGAAGATTAACTCCCACTTGATTCAAGCGATTGAAGTACTCAGACAATCTGAGCACATGCTCACTAGTTGAGCGATTCTCCTCCATCTTTTAGCAATAGAACTTGTTGGAGACTTCATATCTCTCAACTCGGGTATTTGCTTGAAATATTAACTTCAATTCCTGAAACATCTCATATGGTCCATGACGTTCAAAACATCTTTGAAGTCCCGATTCTAAGCCGTTAAGCATGGTGCACTAAACTATCAAGTAGTCATCATATTGAGCTAGCCAAACGTTCATAACGTCTATATCTGCTCCTGCAATAGGTATGTCACCTAGCGGTGCATCAAGGACATAATTCTTCTGTGCAGCAATGAGGATAAACCTCAGATCACGGACCAAGTCCGCATCATTGCTACTAATATTTTTCGACATAGTTTTCTCTAGGAACACATATAAAAACATAGGGAAGCAACAACGCGAGCTATTGATCTATAACACAATTTGAAAAATACTACCAGGACTAAGTTCATGATAAATTCAAGTTCAATTAATCATATTACTTAAGAACTCCCACTTAGACAGACATCTCTCTAGTCATCTAAGTGATCACGTGATCCAAATCACGTAAACCATGTCCGATCATCACATGAGATGGAGTAGTTTCAATGGTGAACATCATTATGTTGATCATATCTACTATATGATTCACGCTTGACCTTTCGGTCTCCGTGTTCCGATGCCATATCTGTATATGCTAGGCTCGTCAAGTTTAACCTGAGTATTCCGCGTGTGCAACTGTTTTGCACCCGTTGTATTTGAACGTAGAGCCTATCACACCCGATCATCACGTGGTGTCTCAGCATGAAGAACTTTCGCAACGGTGCATACTCAGGGAGAACACTTCTTGATAATTAGTGAGAGATCATCTTAAAATACTACCGACAATCAAAGCAAGATAAGATGCATAAAGGATAAACATCACGTGCAATCAATATAAGTGATATGATATGGCCATCATCATCTTGTGCTTGTGATCTCCATCTTCGAAGCACCGTCGTGATCACCATCGTCACCGGCGCGACACCTTGATCTCCATCGTAGCATCGTTGCCGTTACGCCATCTATTGCTTCTACGACTATCGCTACCGCTTAGAGATAAAGTAAATCAATTACAGGGCGTTTGCATTTCATACAATAAAGCGACAACCATATGGCTCCTGCCAGTTGCCGATAACTTCGGTTACAAAACATGATCATCTCATACAATATAATACAGCATCACGTCTTGACCATATCACATCACAACATGCCCTGCAAAAACAAGTTAGACGTCCTCTACTTTGTTGTTGCAAATTTTACGTGGCTGCTATGGGCTTTAGCAAGAACCGTTCTTACCTACACATCAAAACCACAACGATAGTTCGTCAAGTTGGTGCTGTTTTAACCTTCGCAAGGACCGGGCGTAGCCACACTCGATTCAGCTAAAGTGAGAGAGACAGACACCCGCCGGTCACCTTTAAGCAACGAGTGCTCGTAGCGGTGAAACCAGTCTCGCGTAAGCGTACGCGTAATGTCGGTCCGGGCCGCTTCATCTCACAATGCCGCCGAACCAAAGTATGACATGCTGGTAAGCAGTATGACTTATATCGCCCACAGCTCACTTGTGTTCTACTCGTGCATATAACATCAACGCATAAAACCTGGCTCGGATGCCACTGTTGGGTAACGCAGTAATTTCAAAATTTTTCCTACGCACACGCAAGATCATGGTGATGATATAGCAACGAGAGGGGAGAGTGTGTCCACGTACCCTCGTAGACCGAAAGCGGAAGCGTTAGCACAACGCGGTTGATGTAGTCGTACGTCTTCACGATCCGACCGATCCTAGTACCGAACGTACGACACCTCCGAGTTCAGCACACGTTCAGCTCGATGACGATCCCCGGGCTCCGATCCAGCAAAGCTTCGGGGATGAGTTCCGTCAGCACGACGGCGTGGTGATGATGATGATGCTCTACCGGCGCAGGGCTTCGCGTAAACTCCGCGATGATATGACCGAGGTGGAATATGGTGGAGAGGGGCACCGCACACGGCTAAGGAACGATCCGTAGATCAACTTGTGTGTCTAGGGTGCCCCCCTGCCCCCGTATATAAAGGAGCCAGGGGGGAGGAGGCAGCCGGCCAAGGAGGGCGTGCCAAGGGGGGAGTCCTACTCCCACCGGGAGTAGGACTCCCTTCTTTCCTAGTTGGAATAGGAGAAGGGGGGAAGAGGAGGAAGAGGGGAAGGAAAGGGGGGGGGGCG
This sequence comes from Triticum dicoccoides, assembly GCF_002162155.2. Lineage (NCBI taxonomy): Eukaryota > Viridiplantae > Streptophyta > Magnoliopsida > Poales > Poaceae > Triticum > Triticum dicoccoides. The sequence continues at coordinate 652,295,167 of NC_041381.1, read as the reverse complement.
CCGCCCCCCTTCCCTTGTCCTATTAGGACTAGGAGGGGGAGGGGCGCGCGGCCCTCTCCTGGCTCCTTCTCTCTTCTCCCTCGTGGCCCATGTAGGCCCATTAACCCCCCGGGGGGTTCCGGTAACCTCCCGGTACTCCGGTAAAATGCCGATTTCACCCGGAACCATTCCGATGTCCAAACATAGGCTTCCAATATATTAATATTTATGTCTCGACCATTCCGAGACTCCTCGTCATGTCCGTGATCACATCCGGGACTCCGAACAAACTTCGGTACATCAAAACTTGTAAACTCATAATAAAACTGTCATCGAAACGTTAAGCGTGCGGACCCTACGGGTTCGAGAACTATGTAGACATGACCTAAAACCATTCTCGGTCAATAACCAATAGCGGGACCTGGATGCCCATATTGTTTCCTACATATTCTATGAAGATCTTTATCGGTCAAACCGCATAACAACATACGTTGTTCCCTTTGTCATCGGTATGTTACTTGCCCGAGATTTGATCGTCGGTATCCAATACCTAGTTCAATCTTGTTACTGGCAAGTCTCTTTACTCGTTCTGTAATACGTCATCTCATAACTAACTTATTAGTTATAATTCTTGCAAGGCTTAAGTGATGAGTATTACCGAGAGGGCCCAGAGATACCTCTCCGACAATCGGAGTGACAAAACCTAATCTCGAAATACGCCAACTCAACATGTACCTTCGGAGACACCTGTAGTACTCCTTTATAATCACCCAGTTACGTTGTGACGTTTGGTAGTACCCGAAGTGTTCTTCCGGTAAACGGGAGTTGCATATTTCTCATAGTTGCAGGAACATGTATAAGTCATGAAGAAAGCAATAGCAGAATACTAAACGATCAAGTGCTAAGCTAACGGAATGGGTCAAGTCAATCACATCATTCTCCTAATGATGTGATCCCGTTAATCAAATGACAACTCTTTTGTCCATGGTTAGGAAACATAACCATCTTTGATAAACGAGCTAGTCAAGTAGAGGCATACTAGTGACACTATGTTTGTCTATGTATTCACATATGTATTATGTTTTCGGTTAATACAATTCTAGCATGAATAATAAACATTTATCATGATATAAGGAAATAAATAATAACTTTATTATTGCCTCTAGGGCATATTTCCTTCAGCCTTTGGACGTCTGCCTTGACAGGTGATCCAGACCAGGAGATGTCATCGACTGCGATCTGCGAAGCAAATCGCTGCCTCGAGAAGAAAACGTCGATAAGAGCGCATAGAAACTTCGAAGACCATGAATGCCGGCCGAATCTAGATGGATCCTTAGGACAACCAAACTGACCTGATCGTTTGAGACCCGCCGGAGAGACGGCTCCACACGACCTCCCTTAGGATATTTGGGTTAATTTTGCTGTCACATGTTTTTTTTTGTGAAAGGGCAGAAGGCCATATATGAAGTATTACAACATCTTAGAACATCTACAACTAGACGTCCTACATCCGTCTCAAATGCCTGGGCGGGCTGACCGGTCACAAAAAATTGACCCAGCCGGGTGCCTCAAACCGGCCTCAAACGCCCGGGCTGTCCGGCACCATCCAACCCAAATATGGGGCGGCACGGGCGCGCCCGGGCGCGTCCGCCACGTTAGACCTGACAGGCCCGGCCAACCACCACCCCCATGGCTGCCCCACAAAATATCCCATCTGGCTCCTCGCTTGGAACCCTAGCTCAGTCACTCCCCTCTCTCGCTCCGTCCTCTCCTTTCCCCTCTTCGTTTTCGATCCACTCCGGGGCAATGTCCAACTTTGACAGGCACTCCGGCTCCGACCTCGACGTCAATGAGGAGCTGGTCCTCCACATTGTATTGGAGCGATCCAAGGTGGACACCGGGCGCAATTCCGGATCTGCAGTGTCACCGCAGCTCCCGTGCCGGCGTAGCGCGAACGCCGGAGCTGGACCCTCCCTCATGGGCGAAGCGGCAGCAGAACATGGCCGCCCACCGGATGAAGGGCTTGATCGTCCTCTCCGACTCCCATAACGGCAGCTCCACCTCCTCCTCCGACGAGCAAGATCCTCCACCAGCCGTAGATGCCTACAGCTACACCGGCGACCGGAAGGGGAAAGGCCTGGCGAGGAAGTGATGAAGAAGCTCCCTCTTATGTTTGATTATCGTTTTTAGTTGTTGAACTTGTTTGGCGACGAACACTGGTGATCTTTTGGATGATGTAAAGTGGGTTTATGTGCATTTCGTTGTCCGTTTGATGCCGATTTCTCTTTCCGTTGCTTGACTGCATAGAGTAGTTCATCACATTGCATGCATAGTATGCATATATGGTGCCAGATATGAGATACACGGATGTGGAGATGAAAATTTGAGGCGTGATCGGTCAGTACCCTCGGACGCGCCTGAACGCGTCCACGGGCGTTTGAGGGGTCGGATTTGCTGTCCGCGGCTATCATGCTCTTACAAATACACGCATACAAAAAAATAAAATTACATTCAAATTCTTGGGGGTGCCGAAGTCTTCTTCCTCCTGTATCCATCGACGGCGCGTTGTGAATATAACTTGATGCCGCCTCTAGCCCTCTCCTTGCCGGAGAAAACTTTTTAAACCCAGGAGCTTGCAGAAAGAGCGACCGAGAAGTCGTCGATGCAGATCAGGAGACACCAACATCCGCGATCTACTAAGCAAATCACTGCCCCAGAGAAGAAAACGTCAATAAGAGTCTATAGAAACTCTAAAGACCATGCACATCGCTCCATCGAAAAACTAAACAACTGGATCCTAGTAGACCAGCCGGACAGACGATTCCACACGCCCTCCGCCGGTAATGAACACACAAACAAAATGGGGAAATATCAAGGAGAACATTATTCCTCGACAGGATTGCGTCACCGCTTCTTTGCCCCAAAACAAAACTCGATGTGACTCTCTAAAGAAAATCTGAAAAAAATCACCCATGCCGCTGCACGACAGGTTCGGATATGATGCCGAACTCGCCGTCATGCAAAATCATGCACCGACTCCCTCTTCTCCAGTGACCTATCCAGGCCGTGCTGCCGTTGAAGATCGGCGCTGGATCGCCAGCACCAGATGAGCAGCAGCCTCCCCGCCGCGCGGGCTTTGCCCGGCGGTGGTGAGAAGGATGGGATCACGTGGCGGCAGCTAGGGCTAGTTCCACTGGTAGAAAAAGAGGCTTCCGTCCAGCCCCATTAGTCGCGAAACTGTAGGAACCGCGACTAATGAAGTCTTTAGTCGCGGTTCGGCAGACGAACCGCGACCAAAGGCCTGGGCCCAGGGCGCTCGGTGGCCAGCTGGTGCACGTGAGGGGCTTTAGTCGCGGTTGGCCAGGCCAACCGCGACTAAAGGTGCGCAAAGGCCTTTAGTCGCGGTTGGCCAGGCCAACCGCGACTAAAGCTCCTCCCCTATATATACCAGTTCAGCACGCTCACTTAGCCATTTGGTGCCACTTCTCTTCACAAGCTTCACAAGGGGGTGTAGGTTTGCTTTTGGTTCCTCTTATGCACACAAGGTGTTTGATGAAATGCCCTAAGAGGGTGAAACAAACATGATATGAAGTGTTGGAGCCACACTTGAGGTTCCTCATTTATTTTTTCCTCCTCGATCGCGGTTAGCAACTTGAACCTTTCATGCATGTGTGTCATTGATAAAATATGCATGTGTGCAGTTCATTATTTAATTTATATTGTTTGTAGCTAGTTAGTTTAACAAATGCATGATGGTTAATTATATATTTTATATTATAATAATGCAGATGAATCGGCAATGGATGTACGGTAACCGACTCTCCGGCGAGTTCACTACGGGTTTGAAAGATTTCCTCGTAGTGGCTAATGCGAACAAGCAGGGGGGTTTTGTTATCTGTCCATGTGTTATCTGTAAGAATCAGAAGGGTTACTCTTCCTCAAGAGATGTTCACATGCATCTGCTTCGGCACGGTTTCATGCCAAGCTATAATTGTTGGACCAAGCATGGAGAAAGAGGGGTTATAATGGAAGAAGATGAAGAAGGGGATGATTTCATCGATGAAAGCTATCTTGCTCATTTCGGTGATACTTTCATGGAGGATGCTGAAGGTGAAGGGGAAGGTGAAGAAGAGGCACGTGATGATCCCGTTGATGATCTTGGTCGGACCATTGCTGATGCACGGAGACGCTGCGAAACTGAAAAGGAGAGGGAAGAATTGATGTGTAATAATTTATTGTACCAAACTTTGTATTTGGTCGATGAACTGAATGATGTATCAAACCTTTTGTCAAACCTTCAAGGGGTTTTAAAATGAATTAGTTTTATTTTTCTGATTTTAAAAGGAAAAAGGAAGAAGAAGAAAGAAGGAAAAAGGAAGAAAAAAACAGAAGAAAAAAACAGAAGAAAAAAGGAAAAACAGAAGAAAAAAACAAACAGAAGAAAAACATAAGAAAAAAACAGAAGAAAAAAACAGAAGAAAAAAGGAAAAAGGAAAAAAGGAAGAAAAAAAGAAAATATGCCACCTACTGGGCCACCACGGCCTGAATACGACTAGAAACCCATTAAAGGGCCAGGATTCAGGCCCGCAGAAGGCCGAGTAGGCCCACAGGCACATAGTGACAGAATAGGCCCGTAAGCCTGCATTTGAGAGGAGCTCGAAGTGGTGAG
>NC_041381.1:652284769-652286869 GCF_002162155.2 Triticum dicoccoides | reverse complement strand
AGAAGCAGAAGCAGTCCTGGATTATTAACCCGGACCCTTATGTACCTAAGACCACAAAGGTACCGGAGCCATCACTGAAGCCTCTCCCCACAAGGCCTTGGGAACGTAGTGCCGAGGAAGTCGACGCGGCCGCGGCTGCTGATTTGGAGAAATGGAAGGCGGACTGCAAGAAGAAAAGAGAGCCCGAGCCCAAGCCAGTATTTTCTGATGAGCAAAAGAAGTGGGCTAAGTCATTTTTGAGCACACCGTCCCAAGCCGCGAAGAATCTGCCTAACGACTATGCACGTGAACTTCGCAGGCAGGCACTCATGTTCAAGGAGAACAAAGAGCGGGAGAAGGCCGAAAGTAAAAAAAGCGGGAAACAAGTTGCCCAGCTCGGGGAACAAAGTAAACAATCGATTGCCCCGCTTATAGTGGAAGCCTTCTGTCCGGATGCCCCCGAGATCATACAAGCTACGGCAGCACAGGGATTGACTGTAACGAGTGCCAGAGAACAAGCGGCCAACTTAGGTATTACTCTTCGTGAACTGTTAGGCCTTGATGAGGCGCCAGTGAAGGAGGTAGTAATTACATATGTCAAGAATGGGCCTCTCGTCGAGCCTGCGCAGGAAAAGGATCTACCTCCACAAATGAAAGGTCTGCTGAAATGGTAGAAGGGTTACATAAAAAATAAAAACGCCAAAGAATATATTTATGCGGAAGTTAGACATGAGCATCACTTCAAACATTACTATGTACAAATTGAACTGAGTGAATTGTTCCAGCTTTTCAATCTGCGCGAGCTCGATAAATCTATCATCAGTTGCTACGTTCTGTAAGTGATTTATTAATTTCTACCCCATCTCGTTCATATTGCCTGCACTATATATATGTCCTAACTATATTGCTGTGTCCGCTATTATACATGCAGAATGAAGATTAAGGAATGCAGAGTAAGGAACATCCATGATGTTGGGTTCATTGACCCACACATCGTTAATGGACATGTGTTGGAGCGTTACCCCGCCGACGTGGAGGCAGACCTGTGGCAGTTTCTTACAAAGCAGGAACTCAAAAGTGATATTCTATTTCCTTACCATTTTGAGTGAGTGTTTCTGTCTTGAGCACATTCTCTTTTGTTTACTCCATGCATGGTATGTGGCCGGCTAATCGATGAGTTATGCATGACGTACTGTGCATGTATCGTGTCCACAGGTTCCACTGGATTCTGCTAGTAATTAAAGTTAACACCTCAGAATGTCTCGTCCACGACTCTGTGAATATGGATCCAAAGCTTTGGGGCGGCATGAGAAGAATGCTGCAGAAGTAATTATTTTCATTCATTTGCGCTCTATATCGATCGACCTATTTCGTTCATTTCCTAATATCAAGTAACTAATTAATAACTCTCTTGTTCATTTAATTTTCTTTGCCTCGTAGGGTTTGGAGACGGTTCGTAGATACAAAGGTCGGTGAATTCAAAAAAGAGTTAGAATTCAAAATGTTAAAGGCTAAGAATGCTGGGGATATTCAGCCACCGGAGACCAATCTATGTGGATACTATGTCTGTGAGATGATCCGGAGATACACCTCTGAGCGGGTTCCGAGTGATACCAATGCTCAGAGGAATAACCTCCGGTGGATGCTTAGTCCAGAAGCTCGCTTCCGACCACTTCAAGAGGAACTAGCTGGATGGTTCAGCAGGGAAGTCCTCCATCCTAAAGGAGAACACTATTACGAGGACGTAGAACTTTATATGCATTAAATCATGTATGAAAACTTGTTCAAAATTGTATATGGTCATCCGATGATATTGAATATATATTGTATATTCCTCTTGAATTCTTTTTGGTTCTAATTTCAAATTTATTTGAAATTGTACATTCATATGCATGTATGTAGTACCGTAGAATATATGAAACTCCTTCAAAATTAAAATAAAGCACAAAAGAAATAAAACAATACAAATTAAACAGAAAACAGGTTTAAGGGGGGGGGCTAAAACCCTAAACCTGCGGCGGCCTTTAGTCGCGGTTGGCCAGAAGAACCGCGACTAAAGGTCCTCCGCCCCGACGGCCACCTGGCGCCCACGTGGACGGGCCTTTAGTCGCGGTTCTTAAG
>NC_041381.1:652247773-652284551 GCF_002162155.2 Triticum dicoccoides | reverse complement strand
GGGGGGGGGGCTAAAACCCTAAACCTGCGGCGGCCTTTAGTCGCGGTTGGCCAGAAGAACCGCGACTAAAGGTCCTCCGCCCCGACGGCCACCTGGCGCCCACGTGGACGGGCCTTTAGTCGCGGTTCTTAAGCAACCGCGACTAAAGGTGGGGGCCTTTAGTCGCGCCCGTTCGGTCGCGGTTGCGCAACCGCGACTAATGGCAGTTGCGAACCGCGACCAAAGGCCCTTTTTCCACCAGTGTTCCCCTGGTTTCTCGTATAGTTTAGTTTACCGGAGACGAAACATACTTTTCTCTCTGAAAATATTAATAAACTTTTTGTTGTTTCTCCTGACTTTGCTCTTGCATGTTCCCTCTGATTTGATCGACCGGGACAAACTTCAGCGCTAAAAAAGTCAAAAATCAAGCACTAAACTTCTTAACTGCCTAACAAATTAAATCTAGGGTTTTATCCCATGGAAATTTGCAGAAACAATAACCACACGAACAAGTAGATGCAGATTTTTTTTCCCACGCCTTTTAACGTATAAAAAAAATCACCAGCTCCTGGATGCAGCTTTGAGGTTCTGTAAATTCAACCAATCGGAGAATCCTTGGCTCCAGCCTGGTAGCCGGCAAACCAGGCGTCGTAGTAGTTGTCGTCCGGCCAGTACAAGGCCTAATTGTAGCCGTCTGTCCAGGCCTTGTCGTAGCTGTAAACGTCGATGTCGTCGCCCTCCTCCTCCTCCTCCTCCTCCTTGGAGATGTGCTGGGTGAGCAGGCTATCCAAGTTGTCGAGGCTTTCGTCCAGGGCGAGGAGAGAGTCCAGGAGCGAGCTGACCGCCTCCTGGTCTATGTTCTGGCTGGTCTTGGTCTCGGTCGTCGTACTGGTCGCTCTCACTGGCGCCGCAGCCACGTCTGATGGCGGCATCGCAGCGGCCTCGATCGGACAGGTCGCCTTCTCCCTGTAGACGCCGAGGAGGCTGACGCCTTCATGGACGCCACAAGCAGCGCGTGCGCCGCGGCCTCCTCGCTCTCGAAGCCCACGACGGCCGGAGGTCCCATGGAGGCGAACTGGATCGTGCCGAAAGGAGAGAAGGCGCCGACGAGGTATGCGATCCCGGTGCCCGGCGGGACGTCTTCGATGACGATGGCCCGATGGCCGCCGTCGAAGTTCTCCAGCAGCGCCATGCCTGTCTTTTGGTCACGGACTCACGGGTACGATCTATCCGTGCGTGCGTACGTTTCATCATCACTTGCCAATTATATACGTGGAGAATTTCTGCCTACACCGGGACGGAGTCCAGCAAAAACACAAGTCGTTTTAGGATCTATATTTCAAATCTTGGAGTTTTTTTTTTGCATGATAACACGTGTCTCATTCAAATCATAAAAAACAAAGTACAAGTCACGTAAAGACCGACATGACAAAACTGAAAAGATAACAAAACATCTCTGAGCTTGACACCAACGCCCGTCACCTGCCTCCGGCACCACCACAGCAACCGCCGAAGAAAAGAATGACGAATCACCTCCTGACCCGAGCTCGATGCAGCTCCATCGCTGATATGCAGCTTTACGGACCTCCAAGGTGGCTCACCAAAAGTGAAACCCTTACCGTTGAACGAATCAGATCGGGGCAACACCCCGGACACGCCATCAAACTCCAGATCTGGCAACCCACCACGACTAAAACGCCGGAGGAGGAAACCATATCGGCCATCCACCAACCACGAGCCCAGCACATGCTCCGTCTTCCAGATGTCGTCGATGCAGACCACAATCTGCATTCGCTCCTGGACTACCTCCCAAGCTCCACGCCGACGCTGGAGCAAACGCCGTCGCAATGGCGGAGCCCGAGGACACAGGTCCACCACGAGGATGACGCCACCGCCACGCCATCCTTGCTTGAACAGACTGGTTTCCAAATCCATCCCCAACCATAGGACCGATGGCCTCGTCAGGGAAGGATCCGAAGAATCTTTATTCAGCATTGTCATCGTCACCGCCGAAGCAAAGACGATGAACAACCTAAAAACCTAGACTACGAGAGAGTAAAAATCGATACACACGCGTGGATCCGGCGACTCCCCTCACCACCGACGATCAAGGTCGCCGGTGGAGGGGAGCCGCCGGAGAGCGGCGTTGGAAGATCGGCCTCCCCCTAGCGGCGGCTAGGATTCCAGCCGTCAGGGACGAGAGGAAAACAGGGACGAGAGGAAAACGATCTCGCGTATTCGGCTGTCTCGGCCGGCCATCAAATCTTGGAGTTCCAAAGTTAACTGGTGTTTGTTTTTCATAAAGAATACCTGAAAATATCTCCACAAAGAAAATAATCTTCAAAATTTATTTGATTCCGGTTTGCCTTCCAATATTGCGGAGTAGCACCGATGGAAATCACCCGCCATATTTACAGTAGAGAGAATCTATCTTCTCGTGTGCTCTTCACATATTTTTTTGTGTAAGGTCCAAGACCGTATATTAAGTAACACATGTATTACAAACTCAACAATACAGAAAGGGAAAACTAGATTTAAATTCATGGGGAGCCAAAGTCTTCTTCCTCATGCATCCACCGGCTACGCGCTGTGAGAGTAGCTTTGATTCGGCCTTCGCCTCGGCAAAGCAATTTTTTTCAACCTAGTAGCTCGTGAAAGCAGCAGCCAGAAAGTCGTCGAAGTAGGCTAGGAGATTTTGGCGCCTGTGATCTGCAAAGCAAATCGCTGTCCGGAGAAGAAAACACCGAGAAGGACATGTAGAAACTCCGAAGACCACAAAAACCGGCCGAATACAGATGGACCCACCAGAAACCTAAACCAACCAGATCCCGGAAGACCCACCAGAGACACAACTCCAGACACCCTCCATCAACGATAAACACACCAACAAAACGGCGATAGGACATGGCGAACCTTATTCCTACATAGGGATGGCGCCACCGTTTTACCTTCCTATCCAAAACCCTAAGACAACCGAAGACCCATCGCCGCCCAACATCCCATCCCGAAGCCCCCTTCTCTAATGCCCAAGCTAGGCCATTCAGCCACCGAAGGTAGCCAACACGCCGGAGCTGAGCCGCCAACTCGAACCAGCCACCAACACACACGTAGCACCGGCCCTCCGCGCCGTATCGCACGTCTCACCAAGGCACCACATCTCTGAAGGACCTCCCCGCCATCGCCGGTGGTGACGAGAGGAGAAGACGTGATCTAGGTTTTCTTGTGGTAGCGGCCACACTATGCTAAACATGTGCTTTGTGTTCTTCTCACATTACCTAAAGCTCAACAAAAACATCATGTCAAGAAAAGGGATCAATAGAAACACGCCACTGCACAATATGTTTTCTTTTGGTGTCCTGTCTCTGATGGCCCTTTTTAGATGTTTCTTTTAGTTTTCTTAGGATTCGTGTCCTGCTCAGAAAGGCGAGATGGTGGAGGCTCTCTGAAGATGGAATAACGTTCTCCCCGCTCAGCCCCCGTCTCTATGTTGCATCTAGCATCGTTGGAGGGCGTGTGAAGGTGTGTCTCCGGCGGATCTCACGGGATTTGATCGGTGGTTATCTTTGGTGGATCTACTCAGATCCGATCTTTGTTCGCCTACATTCGTGTGCCTTCAGGTTGGATCCTTCCGATCTATGTTTCTCTTCATCAGCGGCGGTTGTTGTTCTGGTGTGCTGGTCCTATGGGGTATTAGCACGACTACTTCTCGACTATCTATTACCCCCTCCATCCGAAAAAACCTGTACCTCAAATGGATGTATCTAGCACTAACTTGATGCTAGATACATCCATTTGAGTGACAAGCTTTTTTGGGCGGAGGGAGTACAACAAGTTTTGTCTGGCTCGGTGAGGGAGGGGTGATGATGGCGGTATGCCTTCGGCTCGCTTCAGCGCTTTTGGTCTATGGATCTAGATGTAATTTTTATTCTTTCTGATATTCATTGTCCTGCCATGATTGAGATAAATAGATTGGAAGTTTTCTCAAAAAGGAGAGAAGTGTCTTTCTTTCGGTGACACAAGAGGGTTGGACAGTTCCTTGGGTGTGGCTAGAGTTTGACCTTTCTTTTCTTTTCTTCTTTCATTTTTTGTGCAAATGCAATTGTGCATGACCGACGGATGTGCAAGTCTAGTTGTGTGTGGAAAAGAAGAAATGACTCGCAAAACGACGTAAAACATGCACCACAGAATGAAAAATTAATAGTAAGAAAACCCTCCAACGGTTCAACGATCTCTCTCTCTCTCATGCGTGCCCACACACATCTTGTTTTCTAGTCTAACTCAAATTGATTCGTTACTGCCACTTGAGAAATTCGGCGCATTATTATACGAAATGTCACTCCTCTTTTGTGTTATACTAACCATTGCTTCTACGAGCTTTTGGTTTAAAGAAGTTTGCTCCATCGAGATGGAGGCCTGGAGGCGACATCAAGCTTTACTCACAGTGCGTGGTTGGTGAATGCAGAAGGAAGAAGATTTCGGCACAACTAAGAGATTGGGTGTCATTTTCCTTTACGTAGAAGACGTTTGTTAAGACTAGTGTGACTTAGGCCATTTCACAATTTTTTAATGATTCAAGATATTATATTTAAGTTATGCTTCGGCCTTTTGCCATCATATAGGAATAAAACATAGGAGTTATGTTTCACCGGTCTTACTAGAATTACATAAACATGTGTTCACTCTAGATCTACAAAAAGAGAGAACATATTTCGTAAAGGGCATCCTCGATTTACCTCTAAAAACATCAAAACACACACACACACACACACACACACACACACACACACACACAGAGAGAGAGAGAGAGAGAGAGAGTCCTCCTGTTACGGTTGTCACCCTGCCTCCACCCCAACCCATCAACGGCCACGTGAGCTCGACTGTCACCACGATCCAAGATGGTAGTCGATAATGCAGTGGCGGCAGTTTGGCACCCCATCCTCGTTTCTTCGAGGACCTGAAGATGTTGCCACCCCTTGGAAATATTCCACTACAATGCCTCACTCTCATGACCTTCGGGAGTCCATTGTCGGCGTCCTTCCGCTGGCGGTGGACCTTGCTACGACGAGAGATCACCGTGGCGTCTGCTACTCCGGCTAGCCCGTCGGGAGGTTAGTTGCAGGGCCGCACATCCCTTTCTCTTTCCTGACCTCCAACATCCCTTCAACGGCCTGCCATCACCGATTCTACCGGGGACAAGCCCACCCAATGTTTGATCTTGTGCTCATAAGGTAAATACATTTTTGGAAAATTTGGAGGTCATGAATTGGTTTGCGCAATGATGCTGGTAGTACATATTGTATAAATGAGATCATGGGAGGAGGATTATTTCTAGAATTCATCATTGTTGGATGTGTGGAATGATGATTCCTTCAAAGATATGCTAGTTGACGATGGCTCGGAGGAGGTGAAGTTTTTGCTAGCTCAGTGGGAGGTTGAAATAAATTATAAAAAATCATCCAAGTTCTTAGCTTGAGCGCGTGAAGATTTATCAGAACAAAATGGTCGACCATTAGCATCTTTGGCTTGAGTACTTTTTAGAGGCCCCTGCGTACCTCCGCGTCCCTTAAGGATATCCAGGGCGCTCTTCATGCAGATTGCCAATGGTATGGAAGATAACGATAGATACTTCATGCAACGGAGGAATGGAGCCCTGGAACTTGGCTTTAATGCTTGCAAATGCTCTTGCCGGCAATTCTAGTGATCACATATAATGTCCCATATGACTATGCTGATGTGTACATGTGCATTGTGGAAGAAACCACACTGCAAAGTGTGAGTAATTTTGAAGGGACTGTGATCAAGGTTTTCGGAGATGAGTATACCACGCCACCGAATGCCGACAATACTGCAAGGTTTTGGCAATGGTTTATGTAAGAGGGACGCCACCCAATTCTAACAATACTGCAAGTTTTTTGGCAATGGTTGATGCAAAATGACAAATGTTTAAAAAATTGTACGCGCTATTGAAAAATGTATAAAAATATTCTACGCACCAGTTTAAAAATATTCGTGAGTTTTAAAAAAATATCTCTAAAATTTCTGATTTTTTATACCATGTAATAAAATGTTTGCATACTATAAAAAATCTTTCATATAGTTTAACAAATACATGTAACATTTTACAGAAAAATCCATCGAGTCAAAATAAAAAATGCTCGTGACATTTTAAACAGTGTTTATAGAATATAAAAAGTGTATTACCATAGGTTAAAAATGAACAAGGGATATTTGGAAAAACTGTCACTGTGTATTCAAAATATGTATTCTAAAAAATGTACATCATATAATTAAAAACTATCCAAAGTGTATCATAAAATGCTTCATGTCTGCTCTAAAAGTGTACATTGTATACTAAGAAAAAAGAAGTCATGTGGGGAAAAACCAATGAAATTGACAAAGAAACAAAAAAAGAGAAACCCGAAGAAAACAAGAAAAACAAGAAAGAAACCAAAGTATAAGGAAAAAAGAAAGAAATACCAAAAACACCAATGAGAAAACAAAGAAAACCAAAGCAATAAAAAAAATTTAAAACCTCTAAAAAACAAATAAACTAAAAGAAAAAAAACAAAAAAGTAGGAAACTGGACCACCCATACATATAACACGCAGCAGAAGAAACCTTCCTACTGGGCCTATTCGCTGGACGTCGCCCTTAGGCGATTCATATTAATAATTGATACGGGCGACATATAGCCCTCATGGAGTGGTGGGCTCCGCTGGCTGGCCCAATGAGGGCGGCGTGAAGAAAGGTAGCAGGCCCATATTTGGGGTGGTCCACCTGATCTTGCAGCAGCATGTCATCCCGGAAGCGTCTCCGTCTTGAATCAACCCATGACCAATTAAAGTGATGTCTTTGGTGGAATATACGAGATCACTAATTGCGATGTACCCTTTGCAAAAGTCACTCCACCTTCTCAGGCGCTGACAAGTGGCACACTCCATGCCTGTCACTTGCGCAGCCTCAATTTTTTTTCTTTTTTCCCCATAAATTTGCTTATTCAAAACGTTTCAAAAAGCCGTAAATTATTATGAATTGAGTACCCTCAATTTTTTAATTGTGATTGAGCAATACCAATGGAATTGGCATGGATGGATGCGATTGTCTAGCCAAATCAATAGCTATTTCTCCAGTTCATGTTGGTGTTGTCACACATGTTCATGTCAACTTTCATGAAATACAAGAACATTTTTGCATCCGGTAAAAAGGAGAAATTTGGCACTTTAAAAGTTAAATTTTAAGCACTAAACATTTTTGTAAGTGAGATATCTTTTTTTGAGAGATTATAAGTGAGATATCTTAACTAAAGGGTCTTATCCAATGAAAAATTACAGAAACACAAATGACATGAACAAGTAGGTATCTTAACTCTGTTTCCATGTCCGGCCCACCCATCAGGATATCACATGTTTCCTCTGATTCGATCGACCGGGACAGCGCTGAAGGGGTCCGAATTTTAAGCACTAAACTTCTTGTTAACATATACAGTACTACTCCCTAACAAAAACATAGACCTTAAATATAGGGTTTTTTCCAATGAAAATTTGTAGAAACAACAACGACATGAAAAGTAGATGCCTAATTTTCTTTCCAACCTTAACGTCTAAGAAAATCACGAATTTTGAAAAGATTTCATGGATTTTGAAAAAAGTTCACGAATTTGAAAAACATTCATGGATTTAATTTTTTATGAATTTGAAAAAGTTCACGAATTTTGGGAAAGTTCAGGAATTTGAAAAACGATCATTGATTTGAAAAAAGTTTTAAAATTTTGAAAATTTCACAAAATTTAAAAAGATAAGATCATGAAATTAAAATAAAATAACTAAAAAGAAAAAGAGAAAGAATGAAGAAAATAAAAAACCGAATAGGATATGACCAAATAAGGGACAGAAAAAGAAAAAAACCGGCCACAAAAAAACCCGCACTACTGGTATAATTCTTAGTGGGTCGGCTCGTTTGGTCGGAGGGTGTGTGTGCGCCCTGTACGAATTAGCCTCTATTCGGCCCCTATGGGGCGTCTCCATCTCTAATCAGGCCCGTTGGCTGTGCCCGCCCATGATCGATTAAAGCGACACTATTGGTGGAATATAGCCATAAAAATTATTATGAATTGTGAACAATACAAATGGAATTGGTATGCATGGATTCGAATGTCTAACCTAATCAATAGCTATTTCTCTGGTTCATGTTCGTGTTGTCACAGATGTTCATGTCAACTTTCATGAAATAAAAAACACATTTTTGCATCCGGTAAAAAGGCAAACGTCAACGCTTAAAATGTTAAAATTTGAGCCCTAAACATTTTCATAACTGAGATATCTTAACTCTAGCGTCTTGTAGCATGAAAGCTTGTACGTCTTGTAGCATGAAAGCTTGTAGAAAACACACGACACGAACAAGTAGATATCAACTAAAATTTAGGCACTAAACTTCTTACCTGCCCAACAAATCAAATCTAGGGTTTTATCCCATCAAAATTTGCAGAAACGATAACGACACCAACAAGTAGATGCAGAACTTATTTTCCAAGCCTTTTAACGTCTAAACAAAATCACCAGTTCCTAGATACAGCTTTGAGTTTCTGTAAATTCAACCAAGTGGAGAATCCTTCACTCCAGCCTTGTAGCCGGCAAACCAGGCGTCGTAGTTTTTTTTCGAAAGGGATCCAGGAGTCGTAGTAGTTGTCGCCCGGCCAGTACAAGGCCGACTCGCCCTCCTCCTCCTCCACCTTGGAGATGTGCTGGGTGAGCAGGCTATCCAAGGTGTCGAGGTTTTCGTCCAGGGCGAGGAGAGTGTCCAGGAGCGAGCTGGTCGCCTCCTGGTCTATGTGCACCGACGCTGCCTTGTTCTGGCTGGTCTTGTTCTCGGCCGTGGCGGCCGCGGTCTCCGCCGTCGTACTGGTCGCTCCCTCTGGCGCCGCGGCCACGTCTGATGGCGGCATCGCAGCGGCCTCGATCGGACTGGTCGCCTTCTCCCTGTAGACGCCGAGGAGGCTGACGCTCTTCATGGACGCCACAAGCAGCGCGTGCACCGCGGCCTCCTTGCTCTCGAACCCCACGACGGCCGGAGGTCCCATGGAGGCGAACTGGATCGTGCCGAAAGGAGAGAAGGCGCCGACGAGGTCTGCGACCCCGGTGCCCGGCGGGACGTCTTCGATGACGATGGCCCGATGGTCGCCGTCCAAGTCCTCCGGCAGCGCCATGTCCCGTCTGTCTTTTGGTCACGGGTACGATCTATCCGTGCGTGCGTACGTTTCATCACTTGCCAATTATATACGTGGAGAAGTTCTGCCTACACCGGGACGGAGTCCAGGAAAAACAAGAAAGAAATCTTGGAGTTGTAAAGTTAACGGGTGTTTGTTTTCCATAAAGAATACCTGAAAATATCTCCACAAAGAAAATAATCTTCAAAATTTATTTGATTCCGGTTTGCCTTCCAATATTGCGGAGTAGCACCGATGGAAATCACCCGCCATATTTACAGTAGAGAGAATCTATCTTCTCGTGTGCTCTTCACATATTTCTTTGTGTAAGGTCCAAGACCGTATATTAAGTAACACAGGTCATTACAAACTCAACGATACAGAAAAGGAAAATTAGATTGAAATTCATGGGGAGCCAAAGTCTTCTTCCTCCTGCATCCACCGGCTACGCGCTGTGAGAGTAGCTGGATTCGACCTTCGCCTCGGCAGAGCAATTTTTTTCAACCCAGTAGCTCGTGGAAGCAGCAGTCAGAAAGTCGTCGAAGTAGGCCAGGAGATTTCGGCGCCTATGATCTGCGAAGCAAATCGCCACAAGGAGAAGAAAACACCGAGAAGGACATGTAGAAACTCTGAAGACCACGAAAACCGGCCGAATACAGACGGACCCACCAGAAACCTAAACCAACCAGATCCCGGGAGACCCGCCAGACACACAACTTTAGACACCCTCCGTCAACGATAAACACACCAACAAAATGGCGATAGGACATGGCGAACCTTATTCCTACATAGGGACAGCGCCGCCGTTTTACCTTCCTATCCAAAACCCTAAGATAAACGAAGACCCATCGCCGCCCAACATCCCATCACGAAGCCCCCTTCTCTAATGCCCAAGCTAGGCCATGTTAGAAGGGAGAGAGATGTTTGGTGGAATAGGTTTTGTATTGCTTGAGCCTCGTGGGCATATATATAGGGGAGTACAATGATCTACTTGGAGTACAAGACAAGGAAGGAACAAATCCTAGTCTATCTCATCTTTCCTAATATAATCAATATACTCAACATCCCCCCGCAGTCACAACATAGCGATGCAGACAGTGAGACTGGAGAAGAATCCGAAGGCAAGCTGACAGACAACCCCCCACAGTCGTAACGGTCGATGAATCGCGGAGTCGTGGCTGGAGTGGAAACCGACGAGGTTGCTCAAGCAAGGCGGTAGCCTTTGGTGCCGTTTGTCGATGTAGCCGAGAGCGTATGTGGTGGAGCCGTGGTCGAGGTAGCCGTGCGAAGGATGCCGTGGTCGATGTCGAGTCGGGGTAGCCGGTGTCGAGGAAGTCGCCATGGAGCCGCGGGTGCAAGCAGGGGCTGAGTTAGTCATGAGCGCAGTGGTGTCGAGGTAGTGGTGCGCCGGAAGGAGGATACTGTTGACGAGGCGTCGCACCGGGTGTGCCAAACCCACAGACACGTCGTACACGAAGGCACGCGTCGGTGTTGCCAGCACCGGGCATGTGAAGACGAAGTTGACGAAGCACCGCACCAGGCTTGCCAGGCCCGGGGGCACATCATGGACGAAGGCACGCATCGGTGTTGCTAGCACGGGCATGCGCAGACGAGGGACCTGCACGAGTTGTACGTCATCTCGGAGAAGTCAGAGGGCCACCAGAGAAGAACTCGACAACGATTGCGGCATCCATCGGCGTGGGGCCGATGCCACCAACGGTGGTCGGAGTAGACGAAGTGGTCGGGGTAGATGACGGCGACGCTGGCGACGGCCTGGTGCTGGACGAAGACAAAAGGAGGTGAACGGGCGGTGGCAGCGGTTTACGAGGGTAACAGCGGCTGTAGGACCTTGAAGTATGTCTAGAGGGGGGGGGGGTGATTAGACTACTTGACCAATAAAAACTTAACCTTTTCCCAATTTTAGACTTTGGCAGATTTTAGCTATCTTTGCACAAGTCAAGCAATCTTCACACAATTCAAGCAAGCATGCAAAGAGTATATGAGCAGCGGAAATTAAAGCATGCAACTTGCAAGAATGTAAAGGGAAGGGTTTGGAGGATTCAAACACAATTGGAGACACAGATGTTTTTGTCGTGGTTCCGGTAGGTGGTGCTATCGTACATCCACGTTGATGGAGACTTCAACCCACGAAGGGTAACTGTTGCGCGAGTCCACGGAGGGCTCCACCCACGAAGGGTCCACGAAGAAGCAACCTTGTCTATCCCACCATGGCCATCGCCCACGAATGACTTGCCTCACTAGCGGTAGATCTTCACGAAGTAGGCGATCTCCTTGCCCTTACAAACTCCTTGGTTCAACTCCACAATTTTGTCGGAGGCTCCCAAGTGACACCTATCTAATCTAGGAGACACCACTCTCCAAGAAGTAACAAATGGTGCGTTGATGATGAACTCCTTGCTCTTGTGCTTCAAATGATAGTCTCCCCAACACTCAACTCTCTCTCACATGATTTGGATTTGGTGGAAAGAAGATTTGAGTGGAAAGCAACTTGGAGAAGGCTAGAGATCAAGATTCATATGGTTGGAATGGAATATCTTGGCCTCAACACATGAGTAGGTGGTTCTCTCTCAAAACTGGTAAGTTGGAAGTGTAGGTTTGTTCTGATGGCTCTCTCCATGAATGAAGAGGAGGTGGAGGGGTATATATAGCCTCCACACAAAATCTAACCATTACACACAATTTACCAAACTCGGTGGGACCGAATCAACAAACTCGGTCGGACCGATTCAGTAAACCTAGTGACCGTTAGTGATTTCAGTGGGACCGACATGCAACTCGGTAGGACCGATATGGTTAGGGTTAGGGCATAACGTAATCTCGGTGGGACCGATTACACAAACTCGGTGAGACCGATTTTGGTAATTAGCTAACCAGAGAGTTGGTCAGGCAAACTCGGTGGGACCGATTCGCTCTTTTCGGTGAGACCGGAATGTTACGAAGGGAAACAGAGAGTTTACATTGCAATCTCGGTGGGACCGATCGCTCACTTTGGTTAGACCGAAACGTTACGAAGGGAAACAGAGAGATTACAATCCCATCTCGGTGAGACCGAGATCCCTATCAGTAAGACCGATTTGCCTAGGGTTTGTGGCAGTGGCTATGACAATTGAACTCGGTGGCGCCGGATAGAAAGAATCGGTGGGACCGATTTTGACTTTAGGTTTAGGTCATATGTGGATGTGAGAAAGTAATTGAGGGTTTTTGGAGCATATCACTAAGCACTTGAAGCAAGAGGCTCATTAAGCAACACCTCATCCCTCCTTGATACTATTGGCTTTTCCTATAGACTTAATGTGATCTTGGATCACTAAAATGTAAAATGTAGAGTCTTGAGCTTTTGAGCTTGAGCCAATCCTTTATCCTTAATATTTTGAGGGATCCACTTTCATCATCCATGCCATGCCATTCATTGAGCTTTCCTGAAATATTTGTCTTGGACTAGCATTAGCTCAATGAGCTATATGTTGTTATGAATTACCAAAACCACCTAGGGATAGTTGCACTTTCAATCTCCCCCTTTTTGGTAATTGATGACAACATATAGATCAAAGCTTCGAAAAGTGATAATAAGATTAAAAAACATCGTCGCTTTGAGAAGTATGTGATAAGCAAGAGCTCCCCCTAAATTTGTGCATAGTTTAAAATTTGCTTTGGACTGCAAATGCACAAGGAATAGGCTCATGGGTTACTCTTCCATGTCACATACATCTTGATGGAGCGCTCAAAATAATAAAGATTGAATACATGCACTCATCACCAAGCAAAGTGAATGATCATATAAGGATAAGTAAGATAATATCATCTAACAAGCATAAGTGTAGCTTATGATCAAACACATGATCATCAATGTCTCACTGATAATAGCATAGTATCTCAAGCAATCAAAAGCAAACAAAGTTCAACCAAGAAGACAAGAGAGAACAAAAGCAAACTCTCTCTCTCTCGAGGCCTATGATCTATACATTTTTCTCCCCCTTTGGCAACAAGTTACCAAAAAGTTCCTAGAAAATGCATAGTACTATATCGTCTCTCAGGCTTGATCTTCGGTTGGTGGTGTAGAGATGGCTCCTTGGACGAAGACTTCAGTTGATGTTGATGGAGCTGGAGGAGTTGGTGCTGGAGCTGGTTGCACTGGAGCTGTAGCTGGTGTAGATGAAGTGGCTCTGGTGTCTGTCACTGGCACTGCAGCTGATCTCTGAGCTCGAGGCACTCTGGCAAATGCATCAGTAGTTGTCCTGCCCTTCCTCTTCTGCATGTCTTCCTGTAGCTGCTCCACAACTGACTGAATCTCAGTTACTTTGACATCTAAATCATAGAATTTTTGTTCCATGAGTCTTTCCAGGCTCTCCTGGTTTTGAGTTAGGGTGGCCAACCCCTTCTCAATCCTCAGTGTTGATGCTATCAAGTAACCAAGCTGCTCCTGCTTGTTCTTCAAAAAGTACTCAGATGCCTCCTATTGAGTTGGCATCTTGGCAGCCTTCTCTCTCTTTGCTTTCTCCTTCTTCTCTTGAGCTTGTACTGATGATTGTTCATTCTCATTCATCACAACTTGATTGTCCTCAAAGTCTGGATAGAGAGCAAAGTGTTCCTTATCCAACAAATATTTTCATGTGCCCATCTTTGAGTTTATCAACTCCTGAATTTGTTGGGCATATCCACAACTTCTCTTTTGGTCTGCTGCAGTCCTCTTGATAGTCTCAACCATGAGGCTCATGACCTTGAATTTCTGTGGCACATCAAATATGTGTAGCAAGTTGATTGCATGCCCTCTGATCATGTTGTGGTCACCTGACTTGGGCAAAAGAGTGTGCCTTAGGATCCAGTTGATCGTTGGTAGCCCTGACAGAAGAAAATGGACTGACCCAAACGAGAAAGTCTCAAGGGCTTTGTCTGGGATCTCCTTGTACATATGTGACATAGTATTGTGTCCCATCTTCTTCTTGGCATAAACGTCTAAGTCATCTTCACTCTCCTTTGGGGCATTGATCAGATTGGCCCACTCCTCAATGGTTGACTGGTATCTCGTACCTTCAGACATCCAAACTATCCTGCCATCTGGATAGAAATGTGCCGTGGAGTAGAATTGCATAATGAGCTCATCATTCCAGTTGGTGAGCTTCTGCGCAACAAAATCTGCAACTCCACATGCACTGAAGCTGTCATACACTCCAGGATAGTGTTCTTCATTCTCCTTTATGTAGGTCCAGTCGACCCACCTCATATCACACACTATGGGCTTCTTGTCCAACAAGATTGTCTCATAGAAGTCCTGCTGTTCCTTTGTGTGGAACCTGTAATCAACATCAGTCCTTCTCCTGGTGGCATATGGATCTGTCATTCTCCATAGCCTCAACCCTGAGTCTCTCCTGATATTCATGTCCTCAGCCACATGATGAGCATCATTGTGGTCTGGAATCTTGGGTTTGAGCTTCCTCAGGACTTGTCCTTCATCATCTTCCTCTGCAGCAACTTTAGGCACTGGGACCTTGTTCTTCTCAGCAGCTGGTATACTCCTAGTATTCCTCTTGGGTGCATTCTTGGCCTTGGAGGCAGATTTGGGTGCTTCTTTGGGCTTTGATGTTGCAGCCCCTGACCTTATAGCATCACCCATCAGCTTTTGTGCCTTGGGTGCTGGTGCAGCAACCTCTTCTTCCTCCTCCTCTTCCATCATGGAAGGTTGTCCAACAACTCTGTCCATGGTCTTTCTGACCCTTTCCTTCCTCTTCTTTCCTTCTGCAGCTGGCTCTATGGGATCAGGTTTTGCAGGTATTTGTGTTGATCCTCTGACCTTCAGCATGGGTGTCCTCTTGGCAGGGACCTTCCTATTAAGTCCAGGCTTTGTGGTCATTGCTGAGCCATACTCCTTTTTAAGCACTACCTTCTTGGAAGTAGCCTCATCTTCAGCTGCCACATAGTCCTCATCCTCAGAGTCTGAGGTTCTCTTCCTTCTAGCTCTTGTGGCTGCTTTGGGCAAATTGCTAGGAGTGCTTCTGCTGCCATCATCTGAAGTGCTAGAGGGACTAATGCCCTCACTCATGTGAATCTGCTCTTCTTCCCTGTTCTGACTGTCACTTTGGTCTGACATGCTGGAAACACTGACTGCTGACCCTGTGAACAGTTATAGATGAGATAGAATGGATGAACATCACAAAATGCAGAGATTTTTGCAAAAGAATGATTCAAAAACTTAGTTTTAGTTTTCCACAGAAAGCATCTCGGATCAACCAATTTTCAAACTCGGTGATACCGAAGCAGCTTTTGGAACCTAAACATGTGATATCGGTCAGACCGAGTCACAGTTCGGTGGCACCGAGACTGCTAGGGTTTCATAAAGTTCCAAAATCGGTCACACCGATTAGTAATTCTCGGTCGGACCGAGAGTTACTAGTGCAATGGCGTTAGCCGAATTGGTGGGACCGAGTTTTTCAACTCGGTGGGTCCGAGATGGTTTCAGCGGAAACCTAACCCTAAATTTTCAAATCGCATCTATTCTAAGGATTGTTTTGACTGGATAGAGGTGTTTCAATCGTGGCAAGAATCATAATGAACACAATGTGCTGAGAATTAGACGAGGATAGCACTGTGATCGAGTTCATACCCTAGTTCGGCGATGAACTCGCTACGACGGTAACGGCGGGGATGAATTCCATTGACGGCGGCGGAGACCAGCGACTGGAGGCGGCTGGCGACGAAGTCGATGATCCGGAGACCTAGGAGGCAGAGCGAGCTATGCGCGGCCGAAGGGGTTTGGAGAAAGTTTCCAAATTTTTGCCCGTGAGTATATATAGCCCGGCACTGTCGGTGTGACTGAGTGGAACAACTCGGTGGCACCGAGATGCATAACTATTGACAGTTACAGCAACTCGGTGAGACCGAAAAGTTCAAATCGGTTGCACCGAGATTGAAAACCTAGATCGACTTAGTGATCTCGGTATGACTGAAATGGAAGAATCGGTCAGACCGAAAATCACAAAGAAGTTTTGGAAGTTTAAGTCCATGACGAATCGGGGACTCCGAGTGCTCCTCACACAGAGTGGTTCAAATCTGACTTGATCAAATTTTGTGATGTAGCATGAATAGAGTTTGAGACAAGAAAAGCATAGATAGCTAGAGATGGTTCTTAGGCATTCTTGTCCATCCACTTGGCCAAAGAAAAAGAAACCAATCAATCAAAACAACAAGTGGATGTCCTCGAATGAGTAGAATATGCAACCAACATGCTCACACAATAAAATGGCAAATGAAATATGTGGCAAAGCATGCACAACCAATTCTAGTATCTATCAAACAATTGGCGATGACTAGGTCATCTATATATGAGTATATTGACTTAGGAGTCAAATGAGAACATTTGATCATAGGTCATACTCATCGTTTAAGCTCAAGTGGGGTTACCACTTTTACATAATGCATTGATGTGTTCACATCATTAGAGTTGCTTTGACTCAATTCTTAGAATTAAGCTCCCCCTAGATGTGAGATCCCCCCTTAGAGGGATGAACTAACCTTGGGTTTTGTCGATGATGACTTCATGTAGGTATTGAAGATGTGGATGCTCAATGTTGATGTAGATCATTTGTAGCAATCCTTTGGAGTGAGTTGCACTTTCAATACCTACACGGGTTAGTCCCACAAGGAACAAACAAGAATATCCATAGACATAGAGTGATGCACACGCAAGATGATGTCCATGAAAACATTAGGTTACCTTGTCCCTTGTCTTACCAACATGAGGGTTTGTGACTCCTTGAACTAGTGCAAGATATGGAAGTTGATTGCACTTGTTCTTGCCATAATGATATGAGTGAAGAATGTTGGCGGAGTCACCCTCAAGAACACTCTAGTTATTCTTCTTCGGGATCCACATCATCTTGATGGGAATCCTTGGAGTTGTAGTTGTACTTGATGAAGTAGAACTTGACGTAGTCTTGGGAACCCACTTGCCCAAGGCCTTGGGTGCTTCTTCAAATGCATCAATCTCCTCTTGAAGCTTGTCCTTGCCTTTGTTCTTGTGGTCTTGTGGTGGAAGATCATCTTGTGCTTGTGTTCCCTTGAAGGAAGTAGGATCATACTTCTCTTGTTGAGGAACAAACTTTGTCTTGGGGTATTGATCTTCTTCCATTCAACTCCATTGGCATTGAACTTCCGTTCAAAACCAACACCTTGATTCTTACGGTGCCTTCCTTGCTTGCGTACAATTTTCTCGAATTGCTTACTCCCGGCAAGGCTTTTGTATACACCTTTCTCTATAATTCCCTTCAATATCCCCTTTTTAGATGTTTATTTTAATTTTGTGAGGATTTGTGTCCTGCTCTGAAAGGTGAGACGGTGGAGGCTCTCTGAAGACGGAATAACGTTCTCCCTACCTAGCCCCCGTCCTTGTGTTGCATCTAGCATCATCGGAGGGCGTCTGAAGGTGTGTCTCCGGCAAATCTCACAGGATACGATCGGTGGTTGTCTTTGGTGGATCTACTCGGATCCGGTCTTTGTTCGCCTACGTTTGTGTGCCTTCAGGTAGGATCTTTCCGATCTATGTTTCTCTTTATCGGCGGCGGTTGTTGTTCTGGTGTGCTGGTCCTATGGGGTCTTAGCATGACGACTTCTCGACTATCTATTACTCCCTTCGTCTGAAAAAGCTTGTCCCTCAAATGGATGTATCTAGCACTAACTTGATGCTAGATACATCCATTTAGGGACAAGCTTTTTCGAACAGAGGGAGTAAAATAAGTTTTGGCCGGCTCGGTGAGGGAGGGGTGATGACGGCGGCACGCTTTCGGCTCGTTTCAACGCTTTTGGTCTATGGATCTAGATGTAATTTTTATTCTTTTTGATATTCATTGTCCTGCGATGCTTGAGATAAATAGATTGGAAGTTTTCTCAAAAAATGAGAAAAGTGTCTTTCTTTCGGTTACACAAGATGGTTGGACAATTCCTTGGGTGTGGCTAGAGTTTGCCATTTTTTCTTTTCTTCTTTCAATATTTTTTGTGCAACTACAATTGTGCATGACCGACGGATGTGCAAGTCTAGTTGTGTGTGGAAAAGAAGAAATAAGGACTCGCAAAACGATCGTAAAACATGCACCAAAGAATGAAAATTTAATGCTAAGAAAACTCTCCAACGTTCAACGATCTCTCTCCCTCTCCGCCCTCTCTCTCTCTCTCTCTCTCTCTCTCTCTCTCTCTCTCTCTTTCACGCGCGCCCAGACACACTCTTGTTTCCTAGTCTAAATCAAATTGATTCGTTACTGCGACTTGAGAAATTCTGCACATTATAGGAAATGTTGCTCCACTTTTGTGTTGCAGTACTAACCATTGTTTCTACAAGCTTTACTCACAGTGCGTCATTGGTGGATGCAGAAGGAAGAAGATTTTGGCACACCTAAGAGATTGAGTGTCATTTTCCTTTTTGTTTAAGACGTTTGTTAAGACTTGTGTGGCTTAGGCCATTTCACAATTTTTAATGATTCAAGATATTAGGAATAAAACATAGGAGTTATGTTTCACTGGTCTTACTAGAATTACATAAACATGTGTTCACTCTACAAAAAGAGAGAACATATTTCGTAAAGGGCATCCTCTCTCTCTCTCTCTCTCACACACACACACACACGCGCGCGCGCGCGCGCGCAGAGAAAGAAAGAGAGCGAGTTTGTCCTCCCGCCACGGTTGTCACCCTGCCTCCACCCCAACCCATCAACGGCCACGTAAGCTCGACTATCACCACGATCCAAGATGGTATGCGATAATGCGGTGGCGGCGGTTTGGTACCCCCTCCTCGTTTCTCCGAGGACCTGAAGATGTTGCCACCCCTTGGAAATATTCCACCATAATGCCTCACTCCCATGAACTTCGGGAGTCCAGTATCGGCGTCCTTCCGCTGGTGGTGGGCCTTGCTACGACGAGAGATCACCGTGGCGTTTGCTACTCCGGCTAGCCCGTCGGGAGGTTAGTTGTAGGGCCGCACGTCCCTCTCTCTTTCCTGACCTCCAACATCCCTTCATTGGCCTGCCATCACCGATTCGGTCGGGGACAAGCCCACCTAATGTTTGATCTTGTGCTCATAAGGTAAATACATTTCTGGAAAATTTGGAGGTTATGAATTGGTTTGTGCAATGATGCTGGTAGTACATATTGTATAAATGAGATCATGGGAGGCGGTTTATTTCTAGAATTCATCATTGTTGGATGTGTGGAATGATGATGCCTTCAAAGATATGCTATTTGACGATGGCTCAGAGGTGAAATTTTAGCTAGCTCAGTGAGAGGTTGAAATAAATAATAGATCATCCAAGTTCTTTGCTTGAGCGCATGAAGATTTATCAGAACGAAATGGTCGACCATTAGCATCTTTGGCTTGAGTACTTTTTAGAGGCCCCCGTGTACCTCCGCGTCCCTTAAGGATATCCAGGGTGCTCTTCATGCAGATTTCCAATGTGAAAGAACATGCGGTGCCCCCATGTTTGGTTTTGGTAATTGATGATAATCTCTATGGACTAATGGTTGCCTTGAGTTATATTTGAAGGATTTGTCCATAGGCTTTTCTTGGAGTCCAATTGTTGGTTTCAAGGAGAGTTTGTGATGACCAAGGTGCCACTTAAGGAATTACCTAAAGATTGGTCATGTGAGAGGTTGATCAAGACTAAGTCAAAGAGTGAATCAAGTTGATCAACACACAAAGCATAGAAGATGTACTGAGAGGGATCAAGCCATCTGATGGTATGGTAAGCATTGTCAATTATGCTTTGTGTACTAACCCATGATCTTCATGAGAGTTCTTTGTGGGGTTAGGTTGTGGTGTGCAAGTTCAAGTGAAGCATCACGAAGAGATCAAATGCTTGAAGCTTGCCGTCCATTGTGGTGGCAATGGACTTGTGAAGATGTGCGGAAGAGTGGCTCACCCATAGTGGAGTATGGGGGAGCAATCAACTAGTCTTCATCGAGCCAACGCAATCAAGAAAGGTGGTCCAACTTGAGGGAGTCAAGATCGTCATCATCTAGCTCAAGTGGACCATGTGCAAGGCAAATGTTTGCCCTTGATAGGTTTTCCATTTTACCGGTCTCATGATGGTAGTTGGGAGACCGGGTTATAGGTTCGATGGCCGTACTATCAAGGGGGGCTCTTGATGAGTAATTTGATCGTATCATTCGTAGAGAGCTCAAACCATTGCATCCTTGCATAATATTTCTTGGTTCTTGTTTGGTTCTCCTTGTGAGATTTGGAGCTTATGGTCATCTTGATGACAAGCTCGAGTTCATCGAACACGGAGTTCACATGCATCTTCTATGATGTTTTCGATGTTGGAGGTTCTGCCATTTCTTCTCTGTTGGAGGTTTCTCTCCTCCTTTTGTTAGGCATACCTCCCCTGCCTCTTCGACCTTTGTGAAAGACTTATTCTTGAAAGTGCGTTATGTCGACTAGAGGGGGGTGAATAGGCGATTTTTAAGAATTCTTCACTGAGGAATTTGCCGGTGAGGAAATTCCTTAGCGAAGAACTATTAGCAGCGGAATAAGTACTCAAAAGTAAGCATAACAGAATACAAGCATGGTCATCATGATGAAATGAAGACTAGCACAGAGTACAGAAAGCGTAATCACAGGATAACACAAGATGAAGACAAACAGACTGAAGAAATTGAACTGAGGAAATTGAGAAAGTCTTCAGTCAAAGTCTTCAAACACAGATATGAACAAACACTCAACACAGTAATGAGGAAATGAAAGGGTTGAGGAAATAGAACCAGTTAGGTTGGTGAAGACAATGATTTGGTAGACCAGTTCCAACTGCTGTCTCAGTTGTACGTCTGGTTGGAGCGGCTGAGTATTTAAACTCGAGGACACGCAGTCCCGGACACCCTGTCGCTGAGCACGCAGCTCAGGACACCCAGTCCTCACCGTATTCTCCTTGAACTAAGATCACGCAGATCTCGTCCAATCACTCATGGTAAGTCTTCAGGCGACTTCCAAACCTTCACAGACTTGGTCACTCGGCAATCCACAATTCCTCTTGGATGCTCTAGACCTTGACAGCTAACCGTCTGGAAGAAGCACAGTCTTCAAAGGTAACAAGCGTCGGATCCACGCAGGATCAATTTCTTCAGTGATGCTCAATCACTTTGGGTTTGTAGGGGTTTGGTTTTGGGTTTTTCCTCACTTGATGATTTTCGCTCAAAGTCCTCGGAGGATGGGTTGCTCTCAAATGACAAGTGTCAAGTTCTCTCGGAGCAGCCAACCAGCTAGTGGTTGTAGGGGGTGGCTATTTATAGCCTAGGGAGCAGCCTGACATGATAAGACATAAATGCCCCTCAATGATATGACTGTTAGGTGGATAAGATTTTTTGGGACAGCTGGCGCGCAGCACAGCAACGGTCGGAAATTTGACTCTCAAATTCCTCAGGGCTATCATGTTCCTCACTGTGTAGGTAATTCGCACTGACGAATTCCTAACTCCTCAGTCAGAACAAATTCATCAGTGACCAGAAGAACTTCGTCTCTGTCACTGAAGAAAGTGACTGAACTGTATGAGATTTCCAAAGGCTTCACTCGAAGGGGTTGGTAGGTGTAGGATTTTGAGTTGAGCATCACATGGAAATTTTTCCTTAGTATTTCCTCGACCCCCTTTAACAGTACGGTGTTTCCTATGACTCAAGAAAGAGAAAATGAAACTACGAAAACAAAAGTCTTCACGCTTCATGTTCCACAAATGAATACCAAGTCTTCAAGGTCACACCAATTTCTTCACTTTCAAAGTCTTCAGAAAGTCTTTAGAATATCAAAGTCTTCAGTTGAAGAACTTCATTTTTAGGGGTCGACTTTCTTTGTAAATATCAAACTCCTCATAGACTTATAGACCTGTGTATACTCACAAACGCATTAGTCCCTTAACCTATAAGTCTTCAATACACCAAAATCACTAAGGGGTACTAGCTGCACTTACAATCTCCCCCTTTCTGGTGATTAATGACAACATAGGTTAAGTTTTCAACGGGGATAAACATATGAAGTGTATACTCTAATATTGAAGAATTTGATTACAAGATATAGTAGAACTCCCCCTGAAGATGTGCATAGTGAGGAATTTGCTTTTGAGGCAATGCACATTTGAAGAGTTGAATCATGGAGATCTCCCCCTATATCTTGTAATTCATACACGCATTTGATATATAATATGAAGAATTTGAAATGCATGATGAAATATGGTGCCTGATTAGATTCAGCATGCGTGCAATGTCATTAACGAGGAATAAGCATGCAAAGCATAATGCAACAAAAGTATCAGCGCATCATCGGGTTTAAGATTACAACTCGATCCAAATAAAAGCTTCAGAAGAACGAGAGTCGTAACTTAAAAAATTGCCCTTAATATAGACCCGCTTGAAGACTAACTCAGATTTCCCCCTTTGTCATCAAATGACCAAAATGATTGAAACTGAGGACTAACGCCCCTGAAGAATTTCAAGTCGATGGAGGAGCGCCAGCGTTGTCGGGGTTGTTTGTTGTAGTAGGGCCTGCCGCAGTGTCATCCAAATCTTCATACTCATCAGTGTCACGCGATGAAGAATAAGAGCTGGCCACCAGTGGAGGAATTTTGACCTTCTTGAATTTCTTCGGAGGAGGTGCAGACCAGTCAAATTCTTCCTTGAGACCCATAGTCTTCAGTTCTTCAGCGCTGTAGACATGACTGAGGACAGCCCAGGTGCGGTTGAAGGTTTCATGAAGGTAGTATTGGTTCTTCTTCACTGCATTGTGTGTTGAGGTCATATTATGAAGAAGTGCACCAAACTGACGCTTTACCCATTTGTGATTGTGATCAACCTTCTGATGAAGACTGAGGAGTAACTCACGGTCAGTCATCACCCTGGGTGCTGTGGCTTGAGGGTTTTGCTTGGCTGAGGTATTTGCGGCAGAGTCATGTGTGGCAGAATCGTCATTGGTAGAGTAAGATGCAGCCTTGCGAAATTGACCATCCAATGGACGAATGCCTTCATCGATCACAGCAGCGGCCTTGCCTTTATCATCTGCTGATGAAACTGTCCGTTTGAGGACTTCAATGGGAGGCAAGTAGCTACCGTGGTTCAGAGTGTCAGCTTTGTAATTCAGTGAAGATCTTGCCCTGATGAATCTCATAATCCAAGGAGCATAGGGCTTCAGCTCGAATGGTGACATAGCAATATTGGCCAGAGTCCTCATGAAGAAACCATGGAAGTTGATGGGAACGCCATGAATGATGTTGAAAAGCATATTCTTCATGATGCCAACGACTTCTTCATCATTTGAGTCGTGGCCTTTGATGGGACTCATTGTCTTCGTCAGAATTCGATAGACAGTCCGAGGCACATAGAGTAATTCCTTGACGAGGAATTTGGTTCGTGGGGCCTGCCTTGGCTTCAAAGGCTTCATCAGTACTTGCATATAGTGATCTGAAAGTTCTGGTTCGTTGTAGATACAACGAGCACCATCAAGTGGAGGACTGAGAGGAAGGACACGAAGCAATTCAGTTGCTGGTGCCTTGTAGTGAGTATTTTTAGACATCCAGTCCAACACCCATGAGTTCATGTCTTCAGCGTCTCCGGTGATGTGCAGAGTTGCATAGAATTGAAGAATGAGTTCTTCATTCCAGTCACAGATATCAATGCAGAAATTCAGAAGTCCTGCGTCGTGAAGAACACTGAGTACTGGCTCAAAGCCGGGCAGAGATTCCATGTCCACATGAGGAATATGTGCATGATCGAAGACTTTGTCTTTGTTGAAGAGCACCGAGGAATAGAAATTGGCTTGGCTGGCAGTCCAGAAACGCCTCTTCCTTATGCGAGCAGAATCATATGGATTATAATCAGTGAAGAATACGTGCTCGGCAAAGAAATCTTCAGTCTTGAACTTCTGTTTGCTTGAGAACAGATTCTTTGGCTTTGGCAGAGGGGTGTCAGTGAGTTGCATCACCACCTAAGGAATCGCGAGCTCAGGTTCTTCAGGCTGAGGAATTTCTTGTTCCTCAACAGGTGCAGTCTGAGGATCAGCAGCAGCAGGTTCATCAGCACTAGTGGCTGGAATGTCTTCATGAACAGATGAAGTGGGATGAGTTTCTTCAGAGCCCATTTGAACAGTTGGAGCAGGGGACTGAGGTATCTGTTGGAGTGGGGTGAAGAGTGGAGAATTTGGATGCTGACTTTCCCAAAAGTCATCGTTCATCACTGGCGTTGTGCTTCCAATATCCACATCTTCTTCAAGTTCCTCAACACCGGCCTCTTCAGCTGTGAACTGAGGCATAAGCGAGGAAATGATTGGGGTTGAAGGGATTGCTTCCACTTCAATTTCTTCATCAATCTGCTCTAACGAAGCAGCAGAATGATTTTCTTCATCAGATCCGCTTGGGATCTCATAGTCTTCTCCAAAAGGAACAAGGTCCTTTGATGGCATGGAGGAAATCGGAACAACATCAATTGGATTTTTGAGTGAGCTGGTCGTCGGCTTCATTTTCTTCGCAGCCGAAGAGTTTGACGCAGCTGATGCCTTCCTTTTTTTCACTGCAGCTCGCTCTGCAACCTTGGTTTTCTTCACATCGAATGCACATGGAAGAATTGGAGTTGATGTAGGTGCATATGGAGCTGAGGAATCTGGTTGATTTTCTTTAGGCGCAACTGATGCAGTTGCCCTGACTACTTCAATTTCTTCAGGCGCACCACTAGTGGACGCCCTGGCAATTTCTTCAGCGGCTGGAATTTCTTCACCAGCCCTGGAACGAGCATGTTCTTCAACAGGCTGAAAGTCATCAGCGGTGCTGGCATGTTCTTCAGCAGGCTGAGCAGAGTCTGCAGCCTGAAGATTTTCTTGTTGCGATGGGGCTGCAATATTTGTGAATTTCTTCGTCAGATTGACGAATCTTACTTTAGCTCCTTGCCAATCAGCATAGTAGGCATCAAAGTCATTGCTGAGGGCTTGAATTTCAGACTGAGCCTGGAGAAGTTCCTCAGGTGTCATTCTGACAACGTTTTTCTTCAGGAGCTTCTCCTTTCTGTATTGAGCTTTCTTGATCTCTCTTGCCTTTTCAAACTTCCATTTCTCTTCAGTGATGAAATGGGACAACATATGACTTTGTCCAGGGGTCAGATGAAAATCAGGCATTGGGGTGTTTGGATCCTTGTGCCAGAGATCAATATAATCGAGGATTTTCCTCGGATCCAATAGCAGTGGCACAAATGTGCCTTTGGCTCTAGCGGCCTTCACCTGTCTGTCTCTGATGATTTCTGCAAGTTCATCATCAGAAGCTTCATCATCAGAAGGCACATGGAATGCAACCTGTTTCTTCTTTGGACTTGGCCGAGGACCTCATCCAGCTGTTGCTTTGGTCTTCAACAGTGTGGGGCCTGATGAGGAAATTGGTGCAACTGAGGAACTTGCCGAAACACCAGAGGCAATCGAGAAACCAGCAGTCCTTTGACATGAAGCCAGATGCACAGGAGCTGAGGACTTTGAAGGAGCTATTGAGGACTTTGGTGGAGCTGTAGCAGTGTGAGGAATTTTCCGTGAGGGCACTGTTGGTGAAGCACTTTGCTTATGAGCAGGCTTCTTTGGCATGGACTTCCTCGGTTTGACCGAGGCCTCAGTAGCAGTAGCAGTGGCAGAATCCTCATTGAATTTCTTCACTGCCTCCTTGGCTTGTCTTACCAATTTAGCTTGGCGCTTAGCCCATTCTTCAGGAAAGTCCTCACCACGTTTGATGCTTGTGGGGTCAGCTACTTGGCCAGGTGCCAATGGAGCTCTTGGGCATGGAGGATTGAGGGCGAATTTCCTCATGTACTTTGGAGTCACATATCTGTATTCCCTCCATTCCCTTGCCCATCTCCGTTCAATCCTCTGAATGCGCACCTTGCGCTGATTTTTGTTTTCTTTGCCAAATTTTGCTTCATCAAGTGTGCAATAGTCAGCATAAATTTCCTCAGGGATTTCAAACGCAGTCATAACCTCAGGTTTCTTTCCTCCTTTCTACGGCTTCTTACCGTCTGCCATATTCTTCAGTTGAGGAATTTGAACAATCGAGTTCTCTGAAGAAGTATGCAGTTTTTCTTCAAGGAACACTGCAAATGAGTTAAGTTGATGAGAACCTAGTGATTCAGCAGCAGACATGAGTACCTGTGAACAGAGTACAGGTGCGAGGAATTTGGAGAGGTCATATGCGTTCTGAGGAGGTTTTTCGAAAAAACAAGTTTTGAGGAATTTGACCAGATGAACCTTGAGGAATTTCACTAAGCATTCTTGTCTTAGGTTCCAGAGTTGTACAGATCGAAGATCCACACAATTAGGGAATCTTGAAGAAAATGATTGCTTAGAGAAACAGTTCAAGATCATATGATGTGTGGTGTTCATATGTGTGAAGATTTGAAGAATAAACACCTTTGAAGATTTTCAGGGAAGTTTGAGAATTAAAGTGAGTAATAAAAGTAACTTTTAATTACCTGAAGTGAAGAACACGACAAACTGAGAAGAACAGATGAGAAGTTCGTCAGTTCAGATCTCCCACGCCCTAACTTGGCGGAGGAAGACAGCTACGGCGGCGGCGGAGTGAAGATTTCCGCGGTCGGCGTGAGTACGACGGCGACGAGGTCGAGGCAGCGAAGCTCTTCCTCACCGACGACGATGGAGTAGCGGCGGCGCTAGGGTTTGAGGAGCTCGAGTAAGAGAGAGAACGGTCGAGCGGAGTAAATGAAGTGAGGAAGGGGAGAGGGGTATTTATAGACACGGTGAAAAACTGTTCGCCCGATTTAGGATGAACGTGCCCTGACCATTCTCCTTCTCACGACATGTGTCACCCACGTACTGTGTAGTGGAGATCGTGTATGATCGTGGGTGAATAGAATAATGCATTGTGGGATGCGGAATGGTTTGAGCGGTAAAACCGAAAATTTGGATAAGATTTGTTTAAAAGTTTCGTTCGCAATTTCTTCAGCTGACAAGGACACAGTGAAGATTTTGAACGAGTTTCAAATAGAACGCATATGAAGAATTTGTGAATAGATTGGGTTGAGTATAGCATAGAGGGGGAAGGGTCCGATCACATTCACTTAGCAGAAAAAGCAACTTGAAGAAATAGCCATAAGTGAATGCTGTAGAGGACATAAACTCATATATATATACAGCCAATGAAGAAAAACGAAGAAAACAGTGAAGATTTTGAAAAGTTGAAGAATTTGAAAAACTGAAGAATTTCAAAACTGAGGAAAAACTCAAATTGAAGATTTTCAACTTTTTGTGGTGGCGTGACCCACCGTATAAGAATGATGATTTCAGACACCGCGTACAATTGTCGTAGGGCTCTGAGAATCAAATTCTTCATTAATTTCTTCACACTTAGAGTGTCATTCTTCATTGATTGAAGAAAAACGTTTCTTCATGTGTTGCACATCTAAGTCATCAATTTTGCATAAGTGTTAGGATGTGTGTCCTTTTCAAAGAACATTCGAAGATTCTAAGATATTTAGCTCACACCGCAACTTGCTAAATTTCTTCTCATCCAAGGGCTTAGTGAAGATATCAGCTAGCTGTTCTTCAGTCTTCACGTGCTCATGGAGATGTCGCCCTTCAACACATGATCGCGAAGAAAATATGACGAATCTGAATGTGCTTTGTCTTCGAGTGCTGAACTGGGTTGTGAGCAATCTTGATGGCACTCTCATTGTCGCAGAGGAGAGGCACATTCGTCACGTTGACGCCATAGTCCTTGAGTGTTTGCTTCATCCAAAGCAGTTGAGCACAACAAGAGCCAGCAACAATGTATTCAGCTTCCGCAGTGGACAGTGATACGTAGTTCTGTTTCTTCGAGGACCAACAGACCAAAGATCGTCCGAGGAAATGACAAGTGCCAGAAGTTGACTTGCGGTCCACACGATCACCAGCATAGTCAGAGTCAGAATATCCAATGAGATCAAAAGCAGAACCCTTGGGGTACCATAATCCTAGTGTTGGTGTGTGAGCTAGATATCGAAGAATATGCTTCACAGCCTTATGGTGTGATTCCTTCGGTGCAGCTTGAAATTGGGCACACATGCAAACACTAAGCATTATATCTGGCCTAGATGCACATAAGTACAATAAAGAACCAATCATGGAGCGGTATACCTTGTGATCGAAGTCAATACCATTTTCATCAGTGCATAGATGGCCATTTTTGGGCATAGGAATTTTGACACCTTTGCAATCTTGCATGCCGAATTTCCTTAGTACATCTTTGAGGTATTTCTCCTGAGATATGAATATGCCATTGCGCTGTTGACGAATTTGAAGACCTAAGAAGAATTTCAACTCTCCCATCATAGACATTTGATATTCTTCACTCATCATATATGCAAATTCATCACTATAACGTTGGTTAGTACAACCAAAGATAATATCATCAACATATATTTGGCACACAAACAGTTCACCATCCTAAGATTTAGTAAAGAGAGTAGGGTCGAGTGAACCGGGTGTGAAGCCATTCTTCACGAAGAATTCCTTCAATGTATCATACCACGCCCGAGGGGCTTGCTTGAGGCCATAGAGGGCCTTATTGAGTCTGAAGACTTTGTCAGAATTCTTTGGATCTTCAAAACCTGGGGGTTGAGCAACATATACTTCTTCCTGAAGCTTACCATTGAGGAATGCACTTTTCACGTCCATTTGATATAAGCTGATATCATGATGGTTAGCATAAGCAAGTAATATGCGAATAGCCTCAAGTCTAGCAACAGGTGCAAAAGTTTCATCGAAATCAATTCATTCAACCTGTGTGTAGCCTTGAGCTACCAGTCGTGCCTTATTCCTCACCACGAGGCCATTTTCATCTTGCTTGTTGTGGTAGATCCACTTTGTGCCAATGATATTATGCTTGCAAGGATCTGGACGTTTGACCAGTTCCCAGACATTGTTGAGCTCGAACTGATGTAATTCTTCTTGCATAGCCTGAATCCACTCCGGCTCCAAAAATGCTTCATCTACCTTAGTGGGCTCTGTGATAGAGACAAAAGCATAGTGCCCACGAAAGTTAGATAAATGTGAAGCTTTTGAGCGTGTGAGAGGACCTGGCGCTTCAATGTCATCGATGATCTTGTCAACTTGTACTTCTTTTGCAACGCGAGGATGAGCTGGTTGTCGTCGAGGTATTTGATCATTTTCCTCAGCACCATTGTCTTCAGCATTATCTTCAGGTGCATCAGCTCGACGTTCTTCGCGTACTGGAATGAATTCTTCAGCAAATTCTTCAGTAGGAATGACATCCTCAGTTGCCTTGAACTTGATAGAATCCTCAGGTGCTGGTTCATCTAACACAGAAGGTAGGTGCTCTCTTTGCGAGCCATTAGTTTCATCGAACCGCACATCTACAGTTTCAACAACCTTGTGAAGAGCATTGTTGAAGACTCTGTAGGTGTGAGAGTCCTTTCCGTAACCAAGCATAAAACCTTCATGTGCTTTCGGTGCAAATTTAGAATTGTGGTGAGGATCTCTAATCCAACATTTAGCACCGAAGACTTTGAAATAACTCACATTGGGTTTCTTGTCAGTGAGGAGTTCATAGGACGTCTTCTTGAAGAATTTGTGAAGATATACTCTGTTGATGATGTGGCACGCAGTATCAATTGCATCAATCCAAAAATGATGAGGCATTTTGTATTCATCAAGCATAGTGCGAGCCATCTCAACAAGAGTTCTGTTCTTGCGCTCCACGATGCCATTTTGCTAAGGAGTATAGGGAGCAGATAACTCATGAGTAATACCAAGTTCATCAAGATAGTCATCAAGACCGGAATTCTTGAACTCAGTTCCATTGTCACTTCTGATGTGCTTGATCTTCACACCAAAGTTGGTTGAAGCCCTCGAGGAAAAACGTTTGAAGACTTCCTGCACTTCATGTTTGTAAGTAATAATGTGTACCCATGTATATCGAGAGTAATCATCAACAATGACAAAACCATATAGAGATGCAACATTAGTGACTGCTGAGTAATGATTAGGTCCGAAGAGGTCCATGTGAAGCAATTCGAATGGACGAGTAGTGGTCATGATAGTCTTCGCTGGATGCTTGGCCTTGGTCATTTTTCCAGCTTCACAGGCTCCGCATAAGTGATCCTTAAGGAATTTGACATTCTCAATGCCAATGACATGCTTCTTCTTCGCAAGCATGTGCAAATTCCTCATGCCTACGTGACCAAGTCGTCGATGCCATAGCCAGCCTTCTGAAGCTTTTGCAAGTAGACACACGGCTGGTTGTGGTCCTGTAGTGAAATCAACAATATACAAGTCTCCTCTCCTAAAGCCTTCAAAGACTTTGGAATTGTCAGCTTCCATAATCACAACACAACGATACTTGCCAAAGACAACAACCATATCAAGATCACAAAGCATTGAGACTGACATGAGGTTGTATCCTAAGGACTCAACAAGCATGACTTTGTCCATGTGTTTATCCTTAGAGATCGCAACCTTACCAAGACCCAATACCTGACTTTTGCCTTTGTCAGCAAAGATGATGTGCTTCAGATATGACGGTGATAAGGGAGCATCCATCAAAAGATTCTTGTCACCAGTCATGTGATTTGTACATCCACTATCGAGGACCCATTCAGTGGTTTTGGGTTGATCATCCTGCAGATGAATTAGTGTAACTTACAATCTCATATGCTTCATCAATGAAGAATATGATATCAAGTTCATCAGATGAATTTCATCAAGTAGTAAATAGATATAGCAGGATGAGGACGTGTGAAATGGAAGTTCATTTCATCATGATTAGCCTGCGTCCTTTCAGGCAATTTTGTCAGGTCCCCAACAAATTCTTCTGACGTTAAAGCACGTCTGGAGACCTGACCCTGCAGAAGAGATTAGTTCTTTTTCTTCACCACCCACATCTGAAGGGGTGGCAAAGAGTTCATCACTCTGCGAGCACCATAAGAGAATGGTGGCATAGAGGCCAAACCATTTCGTTTCACATAAGAGGGGTTAGGGTAAGCATATGAATAAGCAGAGAAATTCTTGGAGGACTTATGAACATAATGATTTGAAGAATAATGTGCATATTCATAGCCCTTAGCTCTACCCTGTGAAACAGAGTTGTTAGCACGATGATAATCATATGAGGACTTTGATCCATTTGAGGAATTTGATCCATGTGAAGAATTACGTCCATATGAAGAATTGGATCCGGGGTTCCTGTTCTTCACAGGTGGTGTCATGAGGACATTCACATGGAGACTTTCAACATAACTTTTGGGAACCCAGATTTTCTTCATAGGGGAACCGTTCTTGCAGTTAGTCCCAACATATCTAGCAAATACTTCACCATTATGATTTTTGAACAGTTTATAGTTGGAGTCAAATGACTCATCAGAAGAATGAGAAGATTCACACGTAAAGCCAGATAAGTTAGATGGATCAACTGGAGGTCCCTTTGCAGCAACCCATGAGGTTTTGGGTACTGCTCAGGCTTCCAATATGTTCCATCAGCATTAAGTTTCCTCTCAAAGGCAATACCCTCTTTCCTAGGGTTTCTGTTGAGGATCTGCTTTTTGAGTACATCACAAAGAATCTGATGCCCTTTGAGGCTTTTGTACATGCCTGTTGTGTACAATTCCTTCAGCCCTGCATCGTCAGTGATACTAGCAATGTCCTCAGATGAGGAATTAGTGATAGCAGAGGCAGGTGAAGAATTTGTAATAGTTGAAGCATTTGAACATTCAGGTGAAGAATTAGCAGATTCACGTTCAATGCACTTTAAGCATGGAGGAACAAATTCTTCTTGAGAAGCGCTGATTTGTTGAGCTAGTAATGAATCGCGCTCCTTCTGAAGATCTTCACAACTCACTCTTAGCTTCTCAAGATCTTGCTTTCTTTGAAGAAATTCATAAGAAAGTTTCTCATGATCAGATAAGAGAGTGTTATGATGACTTTGAAGGTTATCAAACCTGGACTGAAGTCTTTGAAGATTTTCAGTCAGGGCTCGATCCATTTCTTCACCCAACATATCATCATTTTTGTCTAGCATGTTTTGAACCTTTTCAAAAGCCCTTTGTTGTTTTACATCAATCTTAGCAAGTTTAGAGTAGCTGGGCTTGAGATTCTCATCAGATTCATTTTCACTAGATTCAGAGGAGGTGTATTTGAGTACCATTGCACCTTTTGCCATGAAGCAATAGGTGGGAGCGTAGTCATCATTATCTTCATCAGGCTTGTCGGTGGGGTCAGTTTCTTCAGTGTTGAAGATGGACTTGCTAACGAAAGCAGTAGCGAAGGCCAGACTCGCCACACCAGATTCGGATTCTTCAGACGCCTCCTCTTCCTCATTTTCCTCAGATTCAGCTTCAGAGTCCATTTCCTTGCCAATGAATGCCGGAGCCTTCTTGGAGCTGCTCTTCTTGTGAGATGAAGACTTCGAGGATTTTGATGATTTCTTCTTCTTCTTCGCATCATCAGAACTGTAATCCTTGTATTTCTTCTTCTTCAATTCCTTTTCCCACTGAGGACAATCTTTAATATAATGACCAGATTTCTTGCATTTGTGGCACAGCCTTCTCTTATAGTCACTTGATGAGGAATCACTGCTTCTTGAGGATTTTTCAAAGCGACCACGTCTTGAGAACTTCTGGAATTTCTTCACGAGCAGTGCTAGCTCCTGGCTCAATTCTTCAGGATCACCAAGGCTACTACCAGAATCCTCACATTCATACTCAGACACAACCTTGGCCTTCAGGGCACGTGGTTTGCCATAGCTTGAACCATAGAGATCTCTCTTTTCAGCAAGCTGGAACTCGTGAGTATTTAGCCTTTCGAGGATATCGGCAGGATCAAGAGACTTGTAGTCAGCCTGTTCTTGTATCATCAGACCCAGAGTATCAAATGAGGAATCAAGTGATCTCAACAGTTTCTTCACCACCTCATGGTCAGTGATGTCAGTGGCACCGAGGGCTTGAAGCTCATTTGAGATGTCAGTGAGGCGATCAAAGGTTTGTTGGACATTTTCATTGTCGAGTCTTTTGAAGCGGTTGAAGAGATTCCGAAGAACATCAACTCGAGAGTCGCGCTGAGTTGAGACTCCTTCATTCACTTTGGACAGCCTATCCCAGATAAGCTTAGCAGTTTCCAAAGCACTCACTCTTCCATACTGTCCTTTACTCAGATGGCCACATATGATATTCTTCGCTTGAGAATCGAGTTGCTTGAATCTCTTCACATCGGTAGCGTTCAGTGAGGGTGTGACAGAGGGAACACCATTTTCCACAACATACCAGAGATCATTGTCAATTGCCTCGAGATGCATTCGCATCTTGTTTTTCCAGTAGGGGTAGTCCGTCCCATCAAAGGTAGGACACCCAGCCGAGACCTTGATCATACCTGCGGTCGACATAACTAAAACTCCAGGCGGTTAAACCAAAATCACACAGAACAAGGGAGTACCTTGCTCTGATACCAATTGAAAGTGCGTTATGTCGACTAGAGGGGGGGGGGTGAATAGGCGATTTTTATGAATTCTTCAATGAGGAATTTGCCGGTGAGGAAATTC
Organism: Triticum dicoccoides; assembly: GCF_002162155.2. Classification (NCBI taxonomy): domain Eukaryota; kingdom Viridiplantae; phylum Streptophyta; class Magnoliopsida; order Poales; family Poaceae; genus Triticum; species Triticum dicoccoides. The sequence goes on along the minus strand of NC_041381.1, from coordinate 652,250,825 downwards.
CTTAGCGAAGAACTATCAGCAGCGGAATAAGTACTCAAAAGTAAGCATAACAGAATACAAGCATGGTCATCATGATGAAATGAAGACTAGCACAGAGTACAGAAAGCGTAATCACAGGATAACACAAGATGAAGACAAACAGACTGAAGAAATTGAACTGAGGAAATTGAGAAAGTCTTCAGTCAAAGTCTTCAAACACAGATATGAACAAACACTCAACACAGTAATGAGGAAATGAAAGGGTTGATGAAATAGAACCAGTTAGGTTGGTGAAGACAATGATTTGGTAGACCAGTTCCAACTGCTGTCTCAGTTGTACGTCTGGTTGGAGCGGCTGAGTATTTAAACTCGAGGACACGCAGTCTCGGACACCCAGTCGCTAGCACGCAGCTCAGGACACCCAGTCCTCACCGTATTCTCCTTGAACTAAGATCACGCAGATCTCGTCCAATCACTCATGGTAAGTCTTCAGGCGACTTCCAAACCTTCACAGACTTGGTCACTCGGCAATCCACAATTCCTCTTGGATGCTCTAGACCTTGACAGCTAACCGTCTGGAAGAAGCACAGTCTTCAAAGGTAACAAGCGTCGGATCCACGCAGGATCAATTTCTTCAGTGATGCTCAATCACTTTGGGTTTGTAGGGGTTTGGTTTTGGGTTTTTCCTCACTTGATGATTTTCGCTCAAAGTCCTCGGAGGATGGGTTGCTCTCAAATGACAAGTGTCAAGTTCTCTCGGAGCAGCCAACCAGCTAGTGGTTGTAGGGGGCGGCTATTTATAGCCTAGGGAGCAGCCCGACATGATAAGACATAAATGCCCCTCAATGATATGACCGTTAGGTGGATAAGATTTTTTGGGACAGCTGGCGCGCAGCACAGCAACGGTCGGAAATTTGACTCTCAAATTCCTCAGGGCTGTCATGTTCCTCACTATGTAGGTAATTCGCACTGACGAATTCCTAACTCCTCAGTCAGAACAAATTCATCAGTGACCAGAAGAACTTCGTCTCTGTCACTGAAGAAAGTGACTGAACTGTATGAGATTTCCAAAGGCTTCACTCGAAGGGATTGGTAGGTGTAGGATTTTGAGTTGAGCATCACATGGAAATTTTCTCTTAGTATTTCCTCGAGCCCCCTTTAACAGTACGGTGTTTCCTATGACTCAAGAAAGAGAACATGAAACTACGAAAACAAAAGTCTTCACGCTTCATGTTCCACAAATGAATACCAAGTCTTCAAGGTCACACCAATTTCTTCACTTTCAAAGTCTTCAGAAAGTCTTCAGAATATCAAATCTTCAGTTGAAGAACTTCATTTTTAGGGGTCGACTTTCTCTGTAAATATCAAACTCCTCATAGACTTATAGACCTGTGTATACTCACAAACGCATTAGTCCCTTAACCTATAAGTCTTCAATACACCAAAATCACTAAGGGGCACTAGATGCACTTACAATTCTGGACTTGGTCCTTGATGTCTTTGATCGTGCCACCAATCTGGTGACTGGTCCTTCTCAACTTGAACAGGCTCATCATCTTCTGTATGAGCCCCATCAATCCTCCATTGCTCGTGGCAGGTTCTGAGCACTCGACTTGCATCAAGAAGCCATCGACGACATCCTCTATGTCATATGACAGTTCCCTGACTTCATCGGCCCAAAGCTTAACCAACTTGATCTGCCCATTGTTGTTGTCCCGCTGCACCTCTGACACATCGCAGAGATCAACACGCATGACTCTTAGCTCTTGAATGACACAATCCAGATCGCTCCTAATGCTTGTCTCTAGATTGTACTTGTTGAGGAGCCCACTTAGCTTCGGGAGCAAGCTTCTGATGGCCCCTGTTGCGGGATCCACGGTTTGGTCACTCGTCAAGCTTGTAGCTTGATTCCTTGAAATGCTTCTAGTGGTGGGAAATAAAAGGATTCTGGTAGATTTGAGAACCGAATGTCCTTGCATGCAGAATGATGAAGTAGTTATATTTTACATAATGTGTGGGCCTGCCTAGCTAGTTTCAATAAAGGTGCTATGTTTGATCAACAGAGGAAGCTCACCTTGGGGACGGCCCCTTCTTGAGGATCAAGTGATAGATCCACTTGGCATTTCTCAGGCTCATATACAACCATCAAATTGACTTCATCAACCACTTCTTTACCACCCTTGCTTTTGAATACTATAAAAAAGTTTCATATAGTTTAACAAATACATGTAACATTTTACAGAAAAATCCATCGATTCAAAAAAAATGCTCGTGACATTTTAAACAGTGTTTATAGAATATAAAAAGTGTATTCCCATAGGTTAAAAATGAACAAGGGATATTTGGAAAAACTGTCACTGTGTATTCAAAATATGTATTCTAAAAAATGTACATCATATAATTAAAAACTATCCAAAGTGTATCATAAAATGCTTCATGTCTGCTCTAAAAGTGTACATTGTATACTAAGAAAAAAGAAGTCATGTGTGGAAAAACCAATGAAATTGACAAAGAAACAAAAAAAGAGAAACCCGAAGAAAACAAGAAAAACAAGAAAGAAACCAAAGTATAAGGAAAAAAGAAAGAAATACCAAAAACACCAATGAGAAAACAAAGAAAACCAAAGCAATATAAAAAAATTAAAACGTCTAAAAAACAAATAAAATAAAAAAACAAAAAAGTAGGAAACTGGACCACCCATACATATAGCACGCAGCAGAAGAAACCTTCCTACTGGGCCTATTCGCTGGACGTCGCCCTTAGGCGATTCATATTAATAATTGATACGGGCGACATATAGCCGTCATGGAGTGGTGGGCTCCGCTAGCTGCCCCAATGAGGGCGGCGTGAAGAGAGGTAGCAGGCCCATATTTGGGGTGGTCCACCTGATCTTGCAGCAGCATGTCATTCCGGAAGCGTCTTCGTCTTGAATCAACCCATAACCAATTAAAGTGACGTCATTGGTGGAATATACGAGATCACTAATTGCGATGTACCTTTTGCAAAAGTCACTCCACCTTCTCAGGCGGCGACAAGTGGCACACTCCATGCCTGTCACTTGCGCAGCCTCAAT
>NC_041381.1:652238624-652247036 GCF_002162155.2 Triticum dicoccoides | reverse complement strand
AAAACGTTTCAAAAAGCCATAAATTATTATGAATTGAGTACCCTTAATTTTTTAATTATGATTGAGCAATACCAATGGAATTGGCATGGATGGATGCGATTGTCTAGCCAATTCAATAGCTATTTCTCCAGTTCATGTTGGTGTTGTCACACATGTTCATGTCAATTTTCATGAAATACAAGAACATTTTTGCATCCGGTAAAAAGGAGAACTTTGGCACTTTAAAAGTTAATTTTAAGCACTAAACATTTTTGTAAGTGAGATATCTTTTTTTGAGAGATTATAAGTGAGATATCTTAACTAAAGGGTCTTATCCAATGAAAAATACTCTCCAGGAACGAGCACTAATTGACTGACAGAGACTGGATGAATACCCTGCTAGTTGCAACAGCAGGACCTCTCCTCTGCTCGGCCATGCCGATGGATGGAAGGACCTCCTAATTGCAGACGGCCGGAGTTGCGCCGGCGGCCTGCTTGAGCTCTCCTGCTGCGCGACCGTCGCGCGCAACAACCTATGCGTCCCGTGGCAAGGGCTGGGATCTGTTGCGTGGGGAACAGCAGAGAGGCCTTTTTTCTTCGAGTGCTTTGGTAAAAATTTCACTTATTACACGTGGGTGCGGGACTACCTGGGTGTGGGATTCTGAAATATATTAACCAGACTCTCTGAAATTGAATGCACTAAAATTCCAAAAAACAATCCTATGTGCTCAAGGTTTTGGTTACCGAATAAGACAATTTTACCGTGGGGGACTGTAATGTGGTTACCATGCATGGTTACCGAGAAATACCATGAATATTTCGAGTGAATTTTATAGTTGAATTTTGAATTCAAATAATTGAATGAATGAATATTCGAACCAGAGACCTCTCAAAACAGGAACTAGGTTGCTACCAACACGCCGGAACCAACTCTCATAGAATTAATTAGATCCTACGTACTTTACTGTAAATCGAGTGTTTAAATTAAAAAATTCCAAAAAATGGTATTTTTTGCTCGGTATGGTGATTTACCGAGGGGCACGGAAATACGCGGTAAGCATGAAAAATCTTGAAATTTCGACCGGTAATCAAAACCTTTATACTGCTACATTTCTTCATCAAACTATCCTTGAAACCTCATGTGGCAACACAGATCTCAGAGCATGTGTGTCTTCCTCTTAAGACTTTTGCACGTTGCGCCTCTTTGCTCCTTTTTGACAGCCAAGGTGTGGAAGGTCTTCTCCGCAACCTTGTTGATAGTTAAAGCCTAGACGGTCATGACCGTGAACATCCGGTGCGGCTTTGGATTGCGATGATGTTGACCCAACCCCCAATGGTGCAGACACGGGATCCCGCTACACAGGGTGAGTGGTGAGGCGAATGGACTCGTACCACTGAAGAGCGAGGAGAACGTACATGTAGTTGTTTTCCTCCAATATTTTAGATGGGCCTACGACGGATTGAGAGGAGAGGAAATCTTAATTCATATCACACTCGCATTGACATCCCAAGATGGTGGAGTATATATAGAACTTCGATACGTCTTGTCTTTATCAATAGCTCCATTTAGAAAGGAAAAATAAATTGTTAGCATGGGATATGTGTTGAGCAAGTCATTCAAGAAATGTTTATTTAATCATGTGACTGAATACAACAGTCATGTGATCATCCTACTTGCATGTCTAGGCTAGTCTCCAACTTCCAAGTAGAAACGTGAAGCCGCACTTAGTATACATGGTACGCTAGTTCTCTCCTTTCTACCATCACTCCAAGTCCATTGCATCATGAAAGACGTGTGAAACATGAGAGCTGGCATTACTTGATTCTTCTCTATCTCTATGTTTCATCTGGCTAGATTGACTGGGGTATGTTTGATAGATCAGAGAGAGAGAGAGAGAGAGAGAGAGAGAGGAGAGAGAGGGAGGAGAGAGGGAGGAGAGAGAGAGAGAGAAGAGAGAGAGAGAGAGATAGAGAGAGAGAGAGAGAGAGGAGAGGGAGGAGAGACAGAGAAGAGATATCTTTATTGTAAAATGTAGAAAAATAATGAAAGGAATGGTGCACACTTAGACAAACTGAATAGATTTGTAAATGGACTGAATTTAGCATTTTTCCTCTGCCGGAAAGGGCCTATTAATTCTTCCGCGGTGGAAAGATAAAACCAAGATCACCACTAAAAGAGCCAAAATACTCATTTACACGAATTATTAGCACTTTCTCGAATAATCTAATTCACGAGTAGACAGTAAACATGGCACATACGGTATGCATCTCATACCGATACCTAAGCATGTGAGCACGTACAATACATAGAACCGAACCATCTATGAACATTATATATACGGCTAGCACATGAACGAGCAAATAAGGGATGAACGAGTCATCTGTGAATTGCATGTAGGACTTGATCTTGTAGGTAGGATGGGGCTCTTTGGTGCCAGTTCTTCCATTTTCAGATACAATAGTTAGTTCTTCTTCAGGTTTCCTACGAAAAAATTGTGGATGTCGTTTCGAAAACAATTATACAGAGGGATTCGGCTAATTCATCTCAATAATTAGAGTAAAAATGCAAAAAAACTTAGTTGAATTTGAAAATTGGTTAGATAGTTATTATCATTCAATGCAACAAAGGTAAGATTGGGAAAATTATGAACACAAAATCTCCATAGTGCACAGAATTAAATGACCAATAAAGGTATTTGTTATTCTATCCTCCTGATACCTACTGACATACACTTAACTTGAAGTAGAATGGAAGAGATGTACTTCAGAATCAAAGATGAAATTATGCACATATAATGGCAGTTGAAAGGAATAAATTGCTCACATACACAAACTATCCAGTTTGTTTAGCAAACACAGGGGGTCCACGGTACTTCAAACTAAATTTGGTTACCCATGGCGCAAGCTGAGTGTTCTCAGGCTCCCTTTTGTTCTTGTTTCAGACTATATAGCCTGGCATATTTCAGAGTTGAAGCCATCACGATATACAGAAAACGGCAACCATCCTTGGCCCCCGTTTATCTTTCGCTTTCTTTCCCGAGGGTATGTAGAGGCGGTTGTACATACCTGTTTTGGAAGACCTATCTGATTAGCATAAGAATTGTGCATTTCAATCGTAGAGATTGGTTAAATTAGTACCAAATATTGTCAACTGCATAATACCAACAGAAATGCGTATGCTCTAATACATGGCAGACAGCTCCATCTATAATGTTGTTGTGTATAGCTCTAAGCCTTCTTTCTAAAGATTCAGAGTCGATGACCATAGTAAAGCATTCGCTTCTCCGGACATATTTATGAATTGAAGTAATCAGACTTAACCAAGAGTAACCTGCAATGTAGTATAATAATCATAACCTTTTCCGCAGTTTATTGTAAGAATATACTACCGAGCAATCAGCTCAGAAACAAAAGTCAAAAGAGGTAGAATTTGAGGGTGTGCAAAGAAAACCACTACTCTGACCATCTTGCCATTACAGAAGTATTTCTTCTTTTCTTATCATAATCAAATGAATAAATGAAACATCACATGAATGTAGCGAGATGAGTATTTTTTTTAATTTTATTTTAAGTATAAATTAGAAGAGAACTTTTCAGACATGTAATGTAAAAACTAATTATGCATTTCAAAACTAAACTGAGCTCAAATCTAGATATTTATAGCTACTGCCATAACTCACAGTTGACTAAGCAAAATGCCAGATATGTGTAGCAGTTTATAAAATACAAAGTAAAGAGCACACAACAATTAGCAGATTTTAATAACAAATGGAGCCTGCAATGATCATCGCTGGGTACGACTTGAACAATTCCATTGGTGTTTGGGCATCAGACCATGTAAAATCTAAGGCCAGACTAACTTTCCTTACAATGAATCCTCGTCATACCTGCATGAAGTGATGGCAATGCTCTGAACAGGCTAACATGAAGTGTATAGTCCAAAAACCATGAAGTGATGGCATAAACAGAGCGATAACAGTGATGTAATCATACTTCTTAGCCTGCTATCTCATACTCTGTATCAATCAATAGATATTGACTTCACACATACAACATCATGTAAGTTTCTCCAGTATGCAAGTAGTCGGTTTGGCTTGGTACACATTGTGTCATGCTCGTGAGAAATAGACTATAAGATTAAGTATGTAAAAAAGTAATATTTTCTTATTGACTCAACAAATAGGATAATAAACTTCTCGGCATTGATCTTTCTGTGTAAACACAAAACCAACAAAGTCGTCTTTTTATAATCATAGAAAGCCTGGCTTGACTACAAATTTGATTGGTATTTTCAAAGCATTGCTGAAATATTCATTTTGGTAAGCAAATACTAAAGAAAAATATGAGAACTCGAATGCGTTATTTATTTTCTCGACCCATCAACCACCACTTGGGGCAGGTGTTAAAAAGATGGGCAAATAGAAATTGGGGAAATTGGGGACATGGTAAGCCAAGTAATTACCTAGTTCTTGCTGCAGATGATTCATATATTAGAAAACATATACAGACCAACCAACTAACAGCTGGAATCAGAACTCACAAATTCTCCTAGATTGAACAATTGGCATGCACAACAAACCAAACCAAGTAAAAAAACTAAAACTAATCAGTCTATCTTCCAGGCATAGACCAGAACATCCCCTGACCACACATGCACCCATTGAAGCCATTCATTTCAAGGGCTAATAAGCAGTATGTCGCCATATTTAGAATGTTCACTATTAAATGCAATAGATATGCTTAATCTCCTGTAACAAAAGTTCATGGAAATAAAGTAACATAAAGTAATTATTGTGGCACCTCCGCATATTTATCTCTGACAGTACAGAGCCTATATGCAAGCTTTCTTTTACATCATCATAAGGAGAACTAAACCAGTCAGCCTCAAAATCATATTAAGGTCTTTCCCATCATCATACTCATACAAAGCACTGATATAGGGTTGATTGTAGTTCTCAATCTGCATACGTGAGAGAACAAAAACTATCACTATAAACAGATGACATATAAAATGGACACATGTCGTACAAATCTGCAGGTAGATGGCTTATCCATAATATCAAAAGAAGAAATGTAGTGCACTTTTTGGTATTTTAGGCACAATGACAAGCATAAAAAATACATTGCTCTAGTAAGCTGTCAGCAGACATGATTCGAGGTGTCGACTGACCTCCTCATAGAAGAAGTGCTCATCGCAGAGTTCAAGAACGATGGTCTCCCAACGCTTGCCTATTTCAATCCCTTTTCATGAATCAGTGAGCCGGCTAGGGTTCGCCCTGTTGTGAACAAAGCAAGCTTACGTCATATAAAAATATTATAAGAAAGAACACCAGATAAGAGCAAACAAAATTAAGTTTAGAATATATATGCTAGCAAATAAAAAACTGTACACTACTAGAGAAAAGCTTACCAGTAGCGCTTGTTTTTGTGCTACCAGTAGCGCGGGGACCAGCGCTACTGCTACGATGCTACAACTATTTTGTAGCAGTAGCGCGTTTCTAGACCAGCACTACTGGTAAGTTCAACTACTAGTAGCACGTTTTTAGGCCAGCGCTACTGTTAACATTTATGTTTTTTTTAATTTTGGCGCTGTACATGTTTAAACAGATATATTTTTTATACAATAACAACTCATCATGAACTAGTATGTTTAAATAGCATATTCATTACCAGTAGTCATCACCACCAAACAATGTTCGTCAATGAGACATCATATATATAACAAGTTGGTCACTAGTCATAATCACAACTCCTCATCCTCCTCATCAACTCTAACATGTTATAGCACATAATAACATATTCTACCTAGGACCTACTCCTCTCATAGGACCTACTCTACCCTCTCTTAGGTAAAATATCATAAAACAAGATAGGCACTGACTCTTCATTAAGGAAACTGAACTCTCCATAATGAAGAACGGAGATCATCCTGTCTCCAAGTCTTGGCCTACGCACAATGTTGCTTCCAAGTAGCTCTCTACGATGGTTGAAACATTTTTTCCAATCATTTATTATCATGGCTTCCTCGCTTTTAGAAATCCGGTATGGACAGGAGTGATGTGGATACTGTGGCTGACCTGGCCGTGGTGGCCGTAAGCTCATAACATCAACGTGACCTCTTGGCAACATCAGATGAGGCACACAATCCATCGGGATTTTCTGTTCAAAAACACAGTAGTAACTTTGTAGTTAGCAATGTAGTTTAGTTTTAGAAAAATTTATGCAAAAGATGCACAGATGTCGTAATAGTAGAAAATTTTACCATGACATCTCCATTGATGTTACCGTAGCACACCGCGTGCACTAGTGGCACATATGGACCATAATTTTGAGGAATTCGATAATAGCTATTGTAATTCTCAAGATCAGTAAAAAATGTGATAAGACCATCTTTCTCCTTATAAGTTAATTGTGCTTCATCATTGTAGTAGTAGGTTCTGTCTACCATCTTCCGTACATTTTTTGAAGAATAAAAATAAGTTGTCAATGAAAATAAGCTGTCAAATATTTTGAAATAAACAATATAAATTACTTAGTAAATATATTTAAGGAACTCACACAGCGGTAGAACTGGAAGCGTGTCAACAAGGACCCAAATGGTCATATCATTTTCGTCGATGTCAGGATCACCAAGATCGAAGGTGAGAAGCATACCCTCATGAAAATCATACGACTTGGAAAGGGCTTCCCAATTCGGGCAACCAAAATTGGATGAGTTCACAGAATTGTATAATTTTACAGCAAAATCATAACCATGATGGGTCCTTAGTTGAATTATCTTTGTCTCCGTGCTTTCATGATCTTCAAAACCCATCTTTTCCAAGACATAGCGTCTTGCATGACATGGGATAAGCTAGTCGAATTGTAAAAGACGGAAATTACACATTGAAGAAGTAGAGAAGTCATGCAAAAATAACAAAAAACACTTGTCATCGTTGCGTACCGTATCAACATCGAAGGTCTCTTGGAGCTTGATGCTGAAGCGCCGACCTTCTACCAGGTGAGGCTTGTCGCACATACCGTGCTTATCTTCGCAGTAATCGCACATAGCGAATTCCCTTTTATCGTCAGACATTTCCTAATAAATAATTAATAATCCATCATCGAATACATATATAGTAGTTTGTAGCAAAGATCATCATATAACAACTAAAACACCTAAAATTTGTAGTTTGTAGTAGTTTGTAGCAAAGATCATCATATAATCCATCATGAATACATATATAGTAGTTTGTAGCACAAACCGCGCTCATATTTTGCATTCAATAAGCAAATAACTAATAGGTAATTAATAAGCCATCATCGAATACATATATAGTAGTGTGTAGCAAAGATCATCATATAATATCACTAATACATCTCGAATAATAGCTCCTCTAGGTTCAGTGTGCCGCGGTGGACACCCAAAGAGAAGGAACCATCACCGGATCATAGCTCCGGTGATATCCCCAAAGAAACTGCCAGGTATTGGAGAACCGGCCGTTCGCCAACGCAACCAAGTAGCGTTGGACGTGCGCGTTCTCCTCCGTGACACGGTGTTGTACCACCTGCGCGGGGGACTCAAGCCTCTGCAGCGATGCAGGCCTACGTGACCGCCACCAAAGAAGTTCCGGGTCGACGACGGGCTGGCTCCTCACTAAGCTGCGCTCACCAGAAGGTAGCACAACCCAGTACCAGCCCGGCGGAGCCCAGTCCCGGACATAGCCCCTCGGCTCAACCAGGAGTCCTTCGCCGAGTAGACGATGAGGATGCGGGATAGGCATCGTCGACGTCGAGAACAAAATGCTTAATTATGAAAATAAAATTAATAAACACTTAGCAAAATTTGGCATGACCTTTGCAAAAAACAGGATCAATCGAGCGCCTGAAATTTGCCAGAACGTAAACGAATCGACATTTCTGGCAAAACATAGGCCACTCGGAAAAATATGACATGTTCAAAATATGACATGTCCACTGCAAATTTGCATATAACAGGAAAAATTGATTGAACTAAAAAAATAACAACAATTGCTTTAACTAAAAAAATACCTAGGATTCTGTTAACTACACCTAAAACAACTAAAATACCTAAAATTCTGTTAACCACACTTAAAACAACTAAACCACCTAAAATTCTGTTAACTACACCTAAAACAACTAAAACACCTAAAACTCTTTTAAATACACTTAAAACAAATTCAACATTATTCTAAGAACACCTACATTATTCTAAGAACACCTACATTATTCTAAGAACCTACACTTTTAACTAAAACACCTACAAATTTAACTAAAACACCTAAAAATTCAACTAAAACACCTACATTATTCTAAGAACCTACATTTTTTCAACTAGGATTCAAAATAATTAACTACTCTCTAATAACTATAACTAGGGAGGGAGGGAGGAGGAGGAAGGAGGGAGGAGTACCTCTCTCGGTGGAGGAGGGC
>NC_041381.1:652215543-652238193 GCF_002162155.2 Triticum dicoccoides | reverse complement strand
GGTAGGGGAGGAGGGCCGGTGCAGGGGGGCGGACGACAGGGGAGGAGGGCCGGCACGGGGCAGGGCGATCGGAGTAGGATGCGGGGGCGGCGGCCGGATCGGGGGACGACTGAGGGATTCGATCTGGTGGTGTGAGCGTGTGAGTGTGAGTGAGGGGAGAGGGTGGTGCACGGGCCGGCGCGGGAGGAAGAGGCGGGCTTAGCGGCAGCGCGGGGGAGGGGGCCCAGCGCTATAGCTAAAGCTGCAACGGGGGGCCGAGAGCGTGGCCCATTAGCAGTAGCGCTGGCCGTGAAATCCAGCGCTATTGCTAACGTGCGCTTGTAGCGCTACTGCTGGCTGGCGCTACTGCTAAATAGCAGTAGAGAGGGGTATCTAACCAACGCTACTGCTAAATGTGTATCTATAAGCATTTTCCTAGTAGTGGTACAAAAGTATCCTGGGCCAAATCAAAGTCATATAGGCCACTAACTAACTAAAAATATGACATATCCAAGATAGGGAACCACTAATCAAAAAAAAAAACACAGCAAGTCCCCTTAACTTGCTTAAATATATTTTTTCTAGTGGTTCTTATTGTACTCTGTATAGCTGAAAGCTGTGTAAATAAAGCATGTTTAATGCATAAGCAATATTTGGTTCAGCTGCAATCTACTCGTACGAGTTTTGCATTATTCTCATTTCCAAGAGTTAACAGTTATTACAACTCTACTTTGACAAAAATGATAAAATAAATCACAATAATGTGAGCACAACAATGACAAATGAAATGACAATAATGCTTCTACTCAGTTCATCATCACATAAATGGCTGAGCATAAACATTAGCATGGCATCTGAGTTCATATATGTCATCACAACCATTTAGCAGTCGCCTATCAATCTGCACCTATAAAATGTAGATTTAATAGGTTTGATTTCATTTAGTAGGGAAAGTCATAGCTAAAAGACTGTCACCACCAAAATCATGACATCTGCCATCGACCAGGAAACTCCATAGGACACAAAATATTGTAAAAAAAACTCCATCATGATAGTCACAGAAAATCTCAAGAAACTCCATAAAAGACAGAATATTGGCAACTGCACTATGCACCACACATATTTGGATTAGAACATTGAATCAGTATGATCAGTATGCTGCTTCACCAGAAACAACCTGCAAAGCACACGCTGCATTAAGTTGACTAAGCTCCCCCCCCTCCCCCCGCAAAAAAACCACTCCAAATCGATCTTCACCGTTAGACAGGAAGGATACATTTAAATTCCAATTCATCCTCAGGTAAACAAGAGAGTTGAAGAAGAAAATCGGACGAAACTGAATTTGTCTGAATATTGATGGCCATGACGAGCTCAGAGCACCCACCGGAGGCAAGGAGAGGAGCTCACACTGGTTGGTTTTGTAGCGGACGTTGAACAACGCCGCCACACGGAAGCAGCAGCGCCAAGGCGCTCATCACAACAATGATGGCAACGGTGTTGTAGCGAACTGAATCCTGCTACACAAGAGGAACAAGAGAAATAACAGTGAGTGAGGTTTCCTACTCTACTTTGGCTTAATTAATAGAACCAAAGTAACCAGTGTGAATGAAGCCAAAGACATAACGGTGAGGACCGGAGAAATATGTCTACATGATTCAGACCGCATCATTGAACAACATATGAATGGCAGAGAGCCCCAAACCAAATTGGCTTTATTTTTCAGGTAAGTGACATTAGAACATAGAATTATCTTATCATCAGGTAAAGAGTGACATGACGGCCTCTCCACGCATGTTGCTTGCTTGAAACTACATCAACTACCTACCAGCGCATTTTTTCGATAAAGGGCGCTTTTATTATCTCAAAATGTAGCATCAAAGTGATACAAAGCATTAAGAGTATCACCCGGCCTCTGCATAACTAGGATGCACACAGCCAAACACCAGTAGTCTGATAAGTAGAAAGATAAAAGACCGACAATTCGGCAACAGTAGAGTCTATAGACCGACACTATGCCTATGTCGAAAGAGATGGTGGACCGAGCCGGAGATTATGCTGCCATCCATGTTGGGTAAAAACCTCCGTAGCCACCTGCTCCAACAGCGTACACACCGCCTTGAACAACGGTTGGTACTCCGCTCGTTGTAGCGTACACCACGTACGAAGCGAGTGCGTACAACGGAAAATAACCTGCAAAGGCAAAACAGTTTTGTCATTAAAAACAACATCATTTCTACATAGCCAAAGCGACCATAGTAAGGCATACGCTCCCACCCTTATTAGCGTTTTGTACCTATTTGAAATACCGTCCAGCCAATGACCAAAAATATTGGCAACACTTGTGGGTGGATACAAATTTGACGCTATTTGGATGGCTGACCACGTAGAACGCGCAAACTTACAGTGAAAAAAGAGGTGTTTAATTGTCTCGTCGTGAGTACAAAAACAACACTTCTTACTTCCCGACCAGTTGCGTCTTGCGAGGTTGTCTTTTGTTAGCACAACTCCCCTACGGAGATACCACATGAATATTTTGACTTTAAGTGGTACCTTCGCTTTCCAAATTATTTTGTTATTTCTCACCGGTACCTCAGAATGCGAGAGTGCACGATACATAGAGTCTACTGTGAAAGACCCCGATGTAGTAAGGTTCCAGCGAAACACATCACGACCTACCAGCGCATACATACATACATGGGTTAATTATTAAAGATCATTTAATTCCTCTGTTGTCATCTTATCTTATATCTGAACACACACACACACACACACAACACACACAACACACAACACACACACACACACACACACACACACACACACACACACACACACACACACACATGCACACACACAGTTTTTTGCAGTGGATGTGGGGATTTTATTTGTTACCGGGAAGCTGTAAATCTTGCTTTGTTTTGACTCAAGGACCTTGTGGTTTGAAATAAATTCATCTGCTTTCATTAATTCATTTGTGCTCCTCTCCTCTCCTCTGAAGAGAAGAGAAGAAATAGACAGAGGGATCTCACTTGGATGAGTTGTTGGTGTGATAAGCAAACAAATATTCTGCTAATGACTGAATTAAGGATATGAGCATGATTAGACCACACAAGACAAGAGCAGAAAAAAATTGAATCGGCCTAGTAGAAGAAAGAGGGAAGGGAACAAAGATGAGAGAGGGGGAGGGGACCTTCCAATTCCTCCCTTGGCTGTCGGTGTTGCCGTCGTTAGCCGTTGTACCAAAAAACAGAGAGAACACGAGACGGGGGTCAAAGAAGAAGAAAAAGAAGAATAGGAGGATGGGATATGGGCGAGAGCTCACCTTGGCGAGCAGGGACGAAGGCTCCATGTCCATGAGCGGAGCAGCAGCAGCGTCCTCGCCTCCCGATGATGGCGAGCAGCAGCAGTAGCAGCTCCTCTCGATGATGATGAAGCACGGCCGTCGCCTTTGGCCCTGCGTCGTCAGGGTGCAGCGACTGGGCGAGTCGTGGCCCGTGGCCCTCAGTGACCTCTGCCCGGCAGCAGATGGTGGCTTGACGCCAGAGTGCAGCGGCCAGGCGAGTCATGGCTCGTGCCCCTTGGTGACCTCTGGCCGGCAGCAGATGGCGGCTCGATGCCAGGGCGCACCGGACGCGCGAGTTGTGGCCTGTGCCCCTTGGTGACCTTGGGACGGTAGCAGACGACGGCTCGGCCTCCTCGTCAGTTCTAGGGCTAGGGGAAGGGAATGACAGGAGGGGAGGAGGAAGGGTGTGAGGGGGATGGGATCCTACAGGAGGAGGAGGAGCGGCGAGAGGGGGATGAGGCAGAGGTGGCAGCCGGAGGGAGGAGGCAGAGATGGTGGCGCGAGGAAGAGGGAGGGGGCCATGGCGTGGAGGAAGAGGAGCGGCGCGAGTGCGGGAGGAGAGGAAGAGGATGCGGGAGGAGCGGCGACTAGGGTTACACACATGACTGCTGCCTTTTATACACTAGCGGGTGAAAAGACGAGAGTGCCCTCAATGGGGCAGGGAAATTACAGGCGGTGGCATGAACTGGAGTGTGCACTATTCATTGTAGCAGTATTTCTATCGATCCGATGGCCGGAATCGATCCATCTCGCGATCCAACGGCCTGGATAGATCCATCTCACGATCCAACGGCCAGAACTCGTTTGGAAGTGCTATCCGACGGCTGAAAATCCAATGCCCTGAGGAGGCTTCATTTTGTTCCACAATCTAACAATGGGATTGTTCTCACTATGTGTGGAGTTTTCCTTTGCGACAAAAGTCGGATGCACTCTCCACTTTGATGGCTTTTTACTCCTATATCAGCACGCAGTTTGGGCGTCCCATTCTTGCTCTTGAGACTGACAATGGAAAAGAGTTCGACAACCTTGCTTTCCGCACTTCTCTGTCGCACCATGGCACAATTTTTCGTCTCACATGCCCGTATACTTCACAGCATAACGGTCGAGCCGAACGCATCCTTCGCACTCTGAACGACTGCGTTCACATGCTCCTGTTCCATGCTAACATGCCGCCTCGTTTTTGGCCGGACGCACTTGCTACTGCTTCACTTCTCCATAACCTTCGACCCTGCCACCCATGATGGAACTATGCACCTCACCATCTTCTCTTCAATGTGCCCCCGTCCTATGATGGCTTGCGTATTTCGGGTGCCTTTGCTATCCTAGCACTGCCGACACCGCTCCCCACAAACTTGCACCCCGTTCTATAGTACCGCCTCAAGTACCACACTGCAACCGCCTTTGGCGCCTTTGTACATCCCCTGCCAAGCAAATGGGCAATTCTTCCATTTCCAATGCATACAGTCGATGCTTCCAAGCATCCCAGGAAATCCTCTTGCTGCATTATGTGGTAGGATCCGAGCAGTGTCTTCCGCATTGGGTGTTCTCAAGTATTGCGGTCCAAACACTGCCACCACTGCCCGACAGAACTTGTAGAAACACTCTATGCCGGTGGACTCGGCTATGCGCCCATAGTCGTCCTGTGAGTCACCGGGAGCTCCGTATGCAAGCATCCTCATCGCTGTCGTGCATTTTTGGATCGAGGTGAATCCAAGTTTGCCGGTGCAATCCATCTTGCATTTGAAGTAGTTGTCGAACTCCCGGATGAAATTCACAATACTGAGGAAAAGCTTTCTGCTCATCCGATAACGGCGCCGAAATGTTTTGTCGCCGTCAAGTGGAGCATCGGCGAAGTAGTCGGAGTAGAGGATGCAGTAGCCTTCGAGACGATGCCGGTTCTTTGCTTTCACCCACCCCGGCGCCGAGCCACCTCGCCGTGGCTTTTCATTGCTCGCCAGTAGCTGGGTGAGGGCGGCGAGCACCATGAGATGCTCTTCTTCCTGGACGTCGGCCTTGGCTTCCTCCTCCAGCAGCGCGACGAGCGCTTCCTCGTCATCCGAGTCCATCACCGAGGTAGGCAAATCGCCGAACACCTTGCGCCCGGTTGGCGTGCACCCGCCGCTAAACTGCCCCTCCGCGGCCGGAAACGGCGGCCGGAAACGCCCAGCTGCTGTCGAAGGGGCTGCCGCGGCGAACCTCTGCTATTTTTCCGGCGGGGAATGGCTATCTAGCGGTGAAGGGCGGCGAGCGGCGCCGGGATATAGCTAGTGGCGGCCGAGAGCGCGGGGGGTGGGAGGCGAGTTGGGGAAGAAAATCTTGACTTTTCACCTCACGGCGTGGGCCAGCTGCGCTTTTCCCTTGCGCCGGAGCCCCCGAGCGGCCCCCAGCACGCTGGGTTCGGCCTGTGGCCGCTGGGCGGAAAAAAGGGCCGAACCGGCGCTTTTCGTCGTCCCGGGGGCGCGACTGGGGCGTTTTTTTGGCGCCGGCGCCGAAAAAGTCGCCTGGGCGGGCCTGTTGGGGGCGCGGCTGGAGATGCTCTAAGGGCGTTGACGATCGGTGTAACTTTATACACGTGCACTATGGTTTGTGTTATTAGTTAAAAGCCTTCGCTTGTAAAGAATTAATTAATAGGAATCTGCTGGATGTCACAACATCTTTTTTTTACATCAAAGTACTCTTTATTAGAGGGTGATCACTATAGTACTTTTTTACAAGAGTATCAACAATCTTTAGTGGTGAATCCACCGCGCACACACCTTACTTTTAGCTAGTTTGGCTAAATCATGGGCAGCACAGTTAGTTTTTCTTGGAGCATGCTCAAAAACAATATGCAGGAAATCACAAGCAAGGTGATATATATCATCAAAAATTGCCGTTGATAGACTGAAAGAGTGATCCTCATTTTTCATTCTCTCTATCACCTCGATGTTGTTTGGTTAACATCGATTACGGCTTGTTTTCTTTCTTTCAGTGGACTATGATACATATTGGGTGGTAATATAGCCAAAATTAATTGGGGTGCGCCTTGGCGCTTTCATATTGTTGCCACCTGGTATATATTTTCATATACTTTGAATTAAACGACCAAAACTTATAAAAAATGAGTATATTTTGTAATGACCATAGTTCGTTCCGTGGAGTTTATGGAGATGAACATCCTGGAGGGGCGAGTGGAGGAAAACGACCCATGTGGTGAGAGGCACATGTACCCTGGCAACTAGGACCCACTGGAAGGATGAAAATCTTATAAAGGGGATAATTTCTGTTAAAATATCAAAAGGGGTAAAAACTGAAATTTCTTCGTATATTAATTGTGTTTCATCTCCAATAAGCATTAGGGCGCTGTCAATTTTACTTGTGAAGAGAGGCAAATTAACAATTGCCCTTGCAATGCTGATGCTACTTGTTCAATTTTCATTTGTCAATCAAGGCCTGAGGCGCATTGGTTGGGTATGTACCAACATCGTAGAGACAAAGTGGGTATGCGGCACGATCCATGCATTGTTTTGCCGTCCCGCTTACTATGGATCAGATGTTTGAGGCAGAAGCACAAAGTAAGAAGAAACCTTTTTGAATCATTTCTGATCTTATATTACTGAATGTCCTGTAAGTTTCATATCATACTGAAAAATGCCGAGTAAGGTTCCGGTTGAATTAATTTTTTTCTTTTTTTCAAAAAGGAGGTAATCCCCCGGCCTGAAAGATGCATGCGGCCATTCTGTTTGAATAATGCCGAGCACATTTGTTTATTGAAGCTAAAATAATACTTATAGGAACAAAGCCGATTTAAAACCGGCAGATG
Source organism: Triticum dicoccoides (assembly GCF_002162155.2). Lineage (NCBI taxonomy): Eukaryota > Viridiplantae > Streptophyta > Magnoliopsida > Poales > Poaceae > Triticum > Triticum dicoccoides. The sequence continues at coordinate 652,231,069 of NC_041381.1, read as the reverse complement.
GTGCAGGGGAGCGCGGGCCAATCTAAGGACGGATAGTGTAACACAGGTCGGCTGCAGGAATGTGTCATGGAGATTAGGCAACCCCTGTGAGAGATCGAAGCAGAGTTCATGCATTGGCGTTAAGTGTGGTGCCACAATGCGCATGACACGGACCAAGCGTTTGCATGCCAGGTCCTTGTTCTCATCGCTGCAGCCAAACTGTAGAAGATCCTCCGGTGTGAACAATGACTACAACTTTTGACTACAACGCCGTAGCCACATTGTCTGGTGGCATAGACACAAGCTCCAGCTCGACAAAGGGAGAGGTGGGGCGGATGGACTCGTACCACCGGAGAGCAACAATGGGAGATGGATTAGCTGCGAGAGGATACATGTACTTGTTTCCCTCCAATATTTTAGGTAGACTGAAGCTTGATAAAGAGCGAAGCAAATCTGGATTCATCTCACACTCACCTTGACATCCTAAGATTGTGGAATATATATAGGACTTATATGCATCTCTTGTCTTTGTTAGCTTGTGAGCATGGGATATGTGTTGAGCGAGACATTTAAGAAATGTGTATCATGTCTTTTTAATCATGTGACTGGACTAGACAATCATGTGTCCTTCCTACTTGCATGTTTAGTTTCTGTTGAAGGGAAATATTGTGTTATGTTGAAGTGAACTCACATTAAAACAAGAGAATGGGGAGATGTTTGGATGATAACATAGATGAATGGAAATTGCTTTTGCAAATAGGTTGGTCTTGAATTATCCAAATTAACCAACTTCCAAGTAGTGGAAGAAGTTGATATGCATGCTATTCTAGTTCTTTTCGTACGTGCCATCAGTCCAAGTCCAATGCATCATGAAACATGTGTGCAGTGGCCGAGACAGGCCAGGGGCAGTTAGGGCTATAGCCCCAGGTCTAGCAACAACTTCCCTTATAATTCCTTCATAGGAAGTATAGAAAGTCACAGAAATTTAGCACTCAACATAGCATAGCCCCAGGCTTAACCTTCTGCTAGCTCCGCCATTGCATGTGTGAAAGTGGGAACCGACTTATGTTAGCTATGTTTTCAGCGCCCTTTTCAAAACAGAAAACTTACAACACAGAAGTCATGTGAAACAATAGGATGAAGCTTCTACTCAAAGGAAATTTCAAATGGTCGAACGTGTGTGGCGAATTTGATATGACGTTTGATACTGTGCGGTCCAACATGACAAAGCACCTGCACACAACTCCATTTGGGCAGCACCACAATTAAAAAAAAAACTTGAGAAGAAGCCGTTTACCCCCGCTTAATTTTTGTATGCAAACCATCCACTGAAGCCTGAATTCGTCTGGCCACAAGTAATCAAACTATAAATCTCAATCACACCGTTAGTAAGTTCTACTGCTGCATTACTCTGTGAAACAAAGTCAGCTCTTAACAGGAACAGTCCATTGCTAAAACAGCTCAAATAAAGAGATCACCATTCAGTTCAAAATTCAAATCTCACCTCACCACGCTATAGCCATAGGCTTTCCTTCTGCGGCCACCCATTTTGTCAACCCAAAAGTGAACATCACTAGCTCCTGTGCTGTGCATCTCCGCCAGCCGCAGGCCCGCAGCTGCGGGGCAGCGGCACAAGAAGCAGCCAACATGATAATCAGTAGGTTCTTTTTATTACTCAGCCATCTACATTCAAATCTGACACCTTCTGCACAGGAAAACCTGCAGTGTGACAGGGGTGGAAGAAATTAACGCCTCCTGCGCTTGAGACTCCCTGAAATTAATCACATCATATAACCCCACAAGCGTTCATGTTCAGAAACGTGAGTATCCCAGCACCTAGTACTAACTCCAGGAAATGTTCAGGGAGATGAAGCCATTCACATTACAAGTATCTCAACAGGAACAGGATGCCAAAGCTCAGCAAATCCGATAATAATCTAGTGGTATATTATTTGATGCTAACAGAATGTTCAGGAAGATGAAGCAGATTAGAAGGCTGAATATTCTGGGTAAATGAAAAATGAATGGTACTAACTAAATTTGTACGTACGAATTTACCAATATTAATTTCACCTAGGCCTGCATATCGGTGTACAAAGACAAGAAGTGATAGCTTACAAATGCGTGTACATACAGAACACAAAATGGATGTCCTCCTCCCTCGTAAGCGAACATGACAGCAGGAAAGGGAAGACTAAACTCCATCAGATCGTCTCGGCGCGGCATGGGATTTGACTCAGCGATGCTTGACTCGAATCGACGCGGAGCACTCACCCTACACCGCAGGACCCAACAATTCTCGATCAAGAGCAACTGCAGGTTCCGTTAGTTTCAGGAGCAATTACAAGCCAGCATTCTTCAGCAGGCTCCAAGTTGAAGCTTTAGTTGCTCTTGCCAAATGGATGGTTTGACGGCACCCCGCTGACAACTCCAGAGTAACCAGCATTATCGGCCTAGTATCTGCATTGAAACAGATGAAATCAGAGTTCCAAAAGTTTCTTGAACAAGTGAAATGCCAATGTGTTCTCAACCGGATAACAACGATGCAAATACTAGATACATGAATAGATAGCTTACAAATCTGAGTATAGGTCGCAGATTCTGCTAAACCTGGGGAAATGCTCAAGGACAAATCTGTTCGGTGCTGTTGAATCTGAAACTGAAATTCCACCATAGACAGACATACAGTTTTCAGCACCAGGGCACTGCAATTGTTTGCCTGCACCCGTTTCTCCATCATAGGCCCATTGCATTCAACAAGTGCACCTCCTCCAGCATGAAAGCCACACTTCCTCCTCCTGCTGCTGATTAACCATCTTACAGAGTGCAAGCCGAACGACAACCAGAAACAGACGACATGCCCTGCATCTACATCGACCCCTCTGCTCTAAATGGTGTGCTTTCACTGGACAGCCGGGCTTCGAATTCTGCTGCCAAGTTCCTTATAAAATCCACAAAAATCGTTACATTATTAAGGCCTTATGAAAAAAAGGCATTTACTCCATTTGGTGCGTGAATAGTTTGTAAATGAAAATAGCATATGAGCCTGGGCTGCAGAAATGTACAGAAACAAAACATTTCATTTTGTGTTGAAGAAATAGAAGCTTAGATCCTCTCTTGCAAGGGGCTAGCAGTCTTAATGTCATCAAGACGCAAGGAGAGCAAACACATTTGCTTCTATATTAATAAAAAAATTATGCAAAAAGCACATGAGCCCTGGATGCAAGGCTTCTATCCTCTTCACAGTGATAGGGACTCTCAGATGCCTTTGTAATAATGATATACTCCATCCGTCTCAAAATAAGCCGATTTAGTACAAAGTTAGTACAACTTTGCACTAAACCAGCGACACTTATTTTGGGACGGAGGGAGTAGAAAACATCTGCCCTGTCACAGATCTGTGCCTACATCAATTGTTTTCGAGTGCTAATAGAGAAAAATTACCATGATTGCCACTGTCAAACTGTCATGTCCTGCTAGTGGTGGTACTAGATTCACACGTCGGAGGGGGTAATTTGGGAGTAGGTGATGTGAAGAACAGATGAAGAGGGTGAGTAGGTGGGAGTTCAGGCAATTATCATTTCATCGATACGTTACAGGGATGGCACTTGCCCCTTTCAAAAAAAAAAAACACTCTCACAAATGGGACACTAGATGATCTTCCAATGGCTCACTCCTACGTTTTCTCTCTCGGTCACTTCAGCTTCCGTTTCGTAGTCCTCCTGGTTCCCCTGGACTGGGATCTCACCAACCGTTGTGGGCATGGTGGAGGGTACGGGCGTGAAACAACCATCGCTCCATTAGGTTTTCTCAAAGTTTTCAGTTTAGGCATTGTCATGTCTACAAGACACAGTTAGACCTTTGGCAGCCTGTTTCTTCAGACAAAGCTTCTGGAATCATCTGCGTGCTGGCATATTCGTTGTATGGTGGGTGTTCTTCTGAGAGCTACAAAGGCCACTGTGGCTCCTACTTCCACATACCATGCCTAGTGGTAATTTGACTTCAAGTGGACTAAGCAATGCACGACAATGCTAGTGATTTTCAGCTCCTTTTCCCTTCACCTCATTGACTCTCACATTTTTGTTTCCCTCCAATATTTTAGATGTAAATAAGCTAAAGATGCAAGGGGAAAAAATATGAATTAATATCACACTCACTTTCACATCCTAAGGCAGAGGTATATATAGGACTTATACAAACCTGTAATCTTTGTTAGCTCTTCTTTCGAAAGAAAATATTGTGAGCATGGGATATATGTGGAGAAGGACATTCAGAAATCGTTTATCAGGACATTACTATCATGTGAGTAGACTGTTGAATGATATGACTAGTCTACTTGCATGCTTAGTTTCCTATCTCTTGCGAAAAACACAAGAAAAAGAGTGGTTGGAGGGAACTCACGTCAAAAGAATGGAGAGAAGTTTGTAAATGAGCGAGTGATGGAACTAGCATTTAACGATAAAAGTTCTTCTCTGTTGCAGGTTTTCTACAAATGCACCAGTACCCTCCGTTTATGGTCGTCTCTACAACGTGTGGAGAATCCAAACCTATTTAGGGAGCTATGTACACGCTTGGAGGCTACGGTGAGGGATACTTTTGCCTGACATGGATGGCAGCATGATCTTCGGATTGGCTCTCCTATGTCATAGGGGTTATAATCTCCACATGATTACTTGTATTTCGCCTTTTTCGGTTTTTTTTTGGAACTTGGACATGGTTATGCTTAAACCTTTTAAGTAATAAAGTGCCCTTTATCGAAAAAAGCATTTGCAAACATGCTAGTCCTGTATCAGAGTAACCAACCTTCATGTACTAGAAAAACATAGCATGGATGTTATGTTAGTTTCTTTCATACTTGCCATCACATCACTGGGAAGTAAAAAAGAGAGAGTTACACTGTGGTACAGCGACAATGGGATCAGCGAACATGAAGACTAAACTGCTATGCGGCCTCGGATTTGACTTAGCAATGCTCGACTTGACGCCAAGCACTCAACCCACTAGCGCAGAATCGGGCTATAGTCCCGGTTTGTAAGGACGTTTAGTTCCGGTTCTACAACCGGCACAAAAGGATGGGACTAAAGCACCCCCTTTAGTCCCGGTTAAACACAACCCGGGACTAAAGGCCCACCACGTGGCACGTGTCCGCGCCGGGGGCTGGGGGACCTCTAGTCCTGGTTGGCAACACCAACCGGGACTAAAGGTTTTTTTTTTGAATTTTTTTTTCTAATTTTTAAATTTCTGAATTATTTGATGATTTAATCTCTAATCACCCCTCTCAAGTGTGGAGCGCTCATTCCAAGTCGTCTAACTTCCTGGCCGGTAACCCATCCACTCACTACTCCAGCCTGAGCACGCCTAACTTCGGAGTTCTATTCCCCCTAGCTTCCAAGTCCGCACTTGTTTTCCTGACAATAGTAAGCAGTCAGTCCTATTAACCCTCGGGAGTTTAGTTTGAGTATGAAGTCACACGTTTCACCATTTGAGTTTGAAACTATTATTCTAAAAAACAATAATTACTTAGTAACACTAATATTTCTTGAATAAGTAGTTTGACCACAGTTTGACCAGAGTTGACCATAGTTTGACCACAGTTTGACCAAAAATCAATAAAACTATAATAATTATTTAGTAACACTAATATTTCTTGAATAAGTAGTTTGATCATAGTTTGACCAGATTTAACCAAACTTCAAAAAGCTGAAATTTGAGCATAATTTGTTTTTCCTTCCAGAATTTGAGGATTCTAAAAATTTGCAAAACGGCTTACGACAGTCGAAATCGGATGCGGATTTTCGTGCTGAACATTTTGATATATTAAACGTTTTCTACATTGTATGCAAAAGATATGGTCGTTTTACTTTTTCATAACACTTTTTTGCAAATCATGTGGAAATTTATGTTTTAAAATTTCCCTAACTAGTACATGTAGTAACATAACTACATCTCAAAGGATTTTTAATTTTGAAGTTTTTATCATTTTCTTTTATTTATTTTTCAGACCTGAAAAGGCGATGGGGGGAGGGGGGTTGAGTTTGAAAATCACCCCTTTAGTCCGTGTTGGAGCCACCAACCGGGACTATAGGTCACAAATAAATCGGGACTAATAGTACCATTAGTACCGGGCCGTAATTGAACCGGGACTAATGAGGTAAACATAAGGTCGTTTTTCTACTAGTGACCTACACGGCAGGCCCCATTAATTCTCCATGTAGAAATCTGTAGGTTCAGTTCAGTTACAGAAGTAATTACAAGCCAGCATTCATTCCCCTAACTAGCAGACTCGCATTCTTCAGCAGGCTCCAAACTAGAGAATGATGGAAAGTTTCTCAACAAGTCAGAGCTTTAGTTCCTCTTGCGAAATGGATGGTTTGACGCCCGCCGACAACTGCACAGTAACCAGCATTGAAAGATTGAAACAGAACCATAGTTGAAAAGTTTCTTAAACAAGTGAAATACCAATGTATTTTCAACCACACAACGATGGAAACACTAGATAGCTCACAAATCTTAGTATTGATCCCAGCTTATGCTAAACCAGAGGAAATGCTCAAGGATATATCAGCTTCGTGCCGCCGAAACAAGCTTTATCCTTCAGCAGGGAAGTATATACTCGGGAACATGTATGTCGTGGGGGCGCATGCAAGGAAGCATCATGGTTTTGCAAGGGATATATGAGGAGCAACTCAGGCTCTGAAACAAACAAGATTACATTGCTAAAACGGCTAATGAAAGAGATAACCATTTAATTTATACCGCAGTATTGTTCAAGACAGACACAGACTTGGGAATTCCCCTAACCGTGCTCCACTCTTTGAGTAGTTAACAAGCCAAGAATTCCTCATCATGAGGTTCTGGGATACCTGAGTGTAGAACCAACAAATCAGCACTTGAATACTTGTACGAGCTTGAGTAGCCTGAGGCCTGGCACAGGGGGTAAGAAGAAATACAACAAATGCTCATGCGACATGCGATCTCAAGAGAAAATTTCAAGGCTTCAGGTTGAATCAACAGAGTAAACAGTGTAGGGTAAAGTCAATAGCCGAGCAGAATTGTGAATGGTACAACAGATTGCAGTTAAGCCACTGCAATGAACTGAGCAGATCTCAGGAGAACAGTGTCGGGCGCTAAGGGTCTTTTTGTAGGGCAAGTATTCGGAGAAGTTAATGATGCTCAAAACTAGGTGACTCACTAATGAGTATCCCAACTTGTACAAATTTGGGGGATGGGGAAGGAGATACTACACCCACATTACATAATAACTGAAAAAGATAAAGTTCAGAGTTTACCAAAGCCGATAATAATCATGACACAACCTGCTTCATTATTTGAAGCAAACCCCAATTATTTTTCCCTTTCCATGTGTTTTTTTTAGAATCACCGGGGGACGAGTCCCTCCACCTAAATATATTGCTCAAAGTGGCCATAATGCCAGGAGGGTGATCCAGTTTATAAGGAAAACCAGATCAAAAACCTTAACAAATTGACCCTGTTTATGAGGAAAACCGAGCCGAAAACCAGACAAGTAACAAGTGTTACAAGAAAATGACACTACTAGGAAAAGGCCTACTAATGGCGCACCTAATTTGGTCATTAATGGCGCATTAGTGGTGTGCCATTAGTATATTTTACTAATGGCGCACCACTGGTGCGTCATTAGTATCTGGTATACTAATGGCGGACCTCAGATGTGCCATTAGTATATACAACAGTGCGCCATTAGTATGCCTCTCAGGGGGCCATGTATACCCAGATGCTTTGGCATACTAATGGCGCACAACAACAAGATGCGCCATTTGTAACTTCGGCATACTAATGACGCACTGTTTAATGATACACCATTAGTATCCTTTGGCATACTAATGGCGCACTGTGATGTGATGCGCCATTAGTATGAATATTAGGTTTTTTTAATTTTTTAATTTTCTGTTTTTTGCACAGGTTACAAAATGTATAATTGGACAAAATATAGACAGCACACATCAACAACAGATTCATCGAATACAATAGAAGATTAGTCTCCGAATACAATTCATCATATTAGTCTCCGAATATAATTCATCATATTAGTCTTCGAATTGAAAAGACCGAACAAAGATAGAACATTATATTACAAGTCTCGAGACCGCGAGTAGCGAGTTTGTCTTCACATTATAAGTCGATATCGATCATCTAAACTACCATCACATAGAAGAGAGCTGCGGTCATCACGATGAGCATCATCACGATGAAACTCGTCTTCATCCGGTTCCTCCAACGCTCCCTCCCCTCTCCCACTAGATAGCGGGCGTATCTAGATTCGGCCTCGGCCCTAGTGGTGTACCCTTTGTAACTGTTACCGCTGAATCGGTGAACTTGTCTCCGACACTCCTCCCAGTCGTCGTAGACTCCGGGAACCTTACCCTTGTACACGACATACGACGGCATCGCTATGCACTAGCCAAACGAAACGTTAGTACCAATTCACAGACAATACATAAGCAATATATAAGTATGCAACAGAACGATCGGAAGAGAAAAGCAAGACATTAATAGCATTGATTACATCTAAGTTGAACAACTCTCGAAACCAAAGAGACATACTACAAGTTCATTAAAGTTTAATTACAACATGAGCCAATCGATGTTTCAGAACTAGACACAGCATCACTACTTTCAACTCGACTCAAGGGACCGGAGCGTGGATGAAGCCGCCGTCTATCGTGGGAGTCATGAAATAACGGGCGTTGTCAGCCTGCATTTGTAGCATTGTGTCGATGTCACTGTTGGACGGTTGATTTCAGAGGTAGAACTGCCCCGAGGTACGAAGGACATCTTGATGGATGATTTCCGCAAACTCCGACTGGATGCGAAAGAATTCTTGTCTGATGTCCGCGTCCTGGATTGCCGACACGCTCGCGGCCCAATCTTTGAGTTTACTCGGTAGCAGAAGTTGATGATGGTCCCGTACGATCGCCCGCATGTGATGGATGGCGTAGTAGGCACCCTTCTGACCGCCAAGCGGCTGCTTGACGCAGCAGAACATCGTATTGTGGGAGAACACGTGCTTGCCGTACTTACGAATAGGCCTGGTGAAGGTGCCTCCAGATTTGGCATAGCCGGGGAGAACATCATCAAGAACCTTCTTGACATTTGTGTAGTCTACGTTCGACTGACGGTCCGGGTCGAAATACGTGGCCATGGAATATTTGGGGCTTAGGAGGATGAGCGTGCAATGTGTGTAACTGCAGAAAACACGGAATGTTAAAAGAAAAACGATCGAAATCTAAGAATTCATATGTTACGGGCTGGTTGAGGGGAGGACTTACTCGGGAAAGTAAGGCACGAGGAAGTTATCCTTATCTTGGTTTGCCAGAATGGCGCCTTCGAGGTAAGAACTCGCGACTTGCCGGTCCCCAGCGCTGCCCAAGATCTTGGCACGCATGTAGAAGGGGTCGACTATCACGATGTCCGGGGTCTTGTCGCGAATGATCCGCATCTCCATACTCAGCGAAAATAGCCGAACGAAGGTGTAGTGCAGCGGATGAAGGTTAAACATAGCGTGGATGTCATCAAACCGCAGGACGATCGTACGCCCGATGGAGTTATCCACAAAGCCCTTGCCCTCTGGCACCTTGGCCGCGAAAACCGGGTATGCCACATCCTTCTCTCTGAGACGCCGCTTCTCCAAAGAAAGAACACTGTCATGCAGACTCCGCATAGCACCGGTTGCAGCATTGAGCATATTTGTCGGTAGCATCGCCCTACCCGCCACATGCACCCTCCTCGAGATATCCTCAGGTGAAGGTGGCCCGTCCTGAGCACGAATCGTACTCGGTGCCGGCTGGCTCGCACCCTTGTTAGTCTTTCTTTTGCGTGCCTTCTTCTTCTCCTGTAATGGGACCGAGTTCTGCTCACAGACCGCCTTCTTGAGTGTGTTTGGGCTGATAATATTTCGCACCTCGCCTATCTAAGGCTCGGTGAAGTCGGCAGCTGGAGGCGTCTCCTGAGAGCTGAACGGCAGACGACGCCTGTTGCAACTTGGCTTCTCCGCGGTACCAGCTAGATCGCGCACGTCTTTTGTTGGGTTGGGTTCTTGACAAGGAGGCCCCATGAAGTCGCCATCATACCCATGTTCGGCAAAGTACTGATCGACGTTGCCAAATGTATTGTCGTCGTCGTTGTTCTGATCCTGTGCCATATGCATGTTTGGATCCAGTGGCATAGGGATGTCCGGCACCGTTGCGGCGGTCTTGCCATGGGGCCGACTTGGCGCTGGCACGACTGGCAGTGTTGTCTTTGGGGTGGTGTCCCCCGCCCCCAAACGAATCTGGCTCTTCGGCCAAAGCAGGGGCCAGCTCAGGCAGGCGCTGAGGGTCATCACGTCATCATCGTCGGCCCCGACGGGTTGAATCGGAGGTAACAACTCATCGCGGCCTGGCAGCACCCGAACCAGTTGAACCCTAAACAAGTTGGGTGGCATCTGGGTACCGTGGAATAAGGGGTTTCCCGGTTGAACGATTTTGCCCTTGGTGACATCGACCAACTCGTTGTTCACGAAGTGCAGGAGAGTGCACGGAACGTCGGCGGCGCCCTGCGAAAACATGTAGGGCGTCAGGGATGCCCAGTCAAAGGCAAGGAGATGAAGTCCTCGGTCGAGAGAGGCTTAATTAGTTATTGTGATGATGGCGTCGAGCTCGGCTAATGTCGAGGCACCGCCAATGGCGGGCGTGCAGTTGACGGAGGGGCCGCTTGCTGCAGAGGTGCCGGTCGGCGTACACCCGGGTGCATTAAGCTCCTGTGCCGGCGTCGGAGACACCAATGCCGCCTCCACCGGAGACACCAATGGCCCCGCCATCGCATTCTGCGAGTTGCTGGCCGTGAAGCTAGGAATCGAGGGCGGCCCCTGTTGGCCGCCCGCAATCCACGCACTCAACCCCTCGATCAAGGTAGTCACAATGGCGGTGATCGTCGCTCCGAGTTGTTGTTGCACTTGCTCTTGGACAATCTCCGGAATCTGCGCCACCTGTGCCTTGAGTTCTTGAACCTCGCGCGCCTGGCTTTCCGAGCTGGTCTTTTTCTCCTTTCGCCCACCATTGTTATAGTATGACGACCATTTTGTCAACAAGCCTTTGCCGGCCACACGACCAGCTGACGTCGGCTTACTGAGCTTATCCTTGTTCTTCATTACATTCAACGCCCTATTTAGAGTGGTGTCCCAAGGGTTGCTCTTAGTCGACCCCGCGCTACTGCTTTCAGTCGCCTGCGGAAGGAATGAGAACCATTTAGAAATTTGGCTTCATTAATTAGAATGCAACCATATGGAGCTAATTACGCGGGGGTGTATTCCTTACCAGAACAAGCTCAAGCGCCCTGGTCTTCGGATCCGTGGTAAGCTCCTTTGTTTTCGGGTCCTTCTTGTACCGGGCCCTGACAAAGTTCCTGGTCTACTTGTCACCATATTTATCGAAGAGGGGCGGTAGGCCTTGCTCGGCACGGTCCGCCTCCTCCTTGTCCCATATAGGCTCCGCCACTCTGTAACCGCCGGGACCGAGTGTGTGTTCCCCTAAGTTCAGCTCCCACATTTCTTTCCCCCACTGACTTGATTGGGAGTTTGTGGTGCTCGAGCAATTGATCTTGAAGTCGTTGTACTCATCTTCGATGATTGAAGGATTTTTCTCCTTGATCTTCTCATAACTCTCACCTTTCTCGATCATTCTCTTCACATTGCTTTTTCAAGTAGACAGGGCCTTGCTCATCTTCGTGAGGGCAGCATTGTTCACTTTATTCCCTTTGAGGCTTGTGTTTTCAAATTCAGCGGGGAACTTGTATCATTCATGCAGCTTCGTGAAGAGGAGGTTGCGCAAATTCCCTCAGTCAAGATGCCTCAGGTTCTCGGTGTTGATCGAGATGGTGCTCTGGAGAATGCACCCGAGCTGAAGCGAGTACCCCTTGACTATTCGTTCGGGCGCCGTTGGATTCCCGTCGGAGTCCACTTTAGTAACTTGCTCCTTGAGGGTGCGGAGCACGGTCGGGCGCCGGTCCTTCCGTTGCCTCTTCGGTTGGCTGCCATCTGTGCGTGCGCCGCCATCATCAGTGGTGGCATCCTTGGCGGCACCATCAATGGTGGCATCAGTGGGGTCATCCTCGGCGGTACCATCAGTGGTCTCAAGATCGGTGGGGAAGGCGGCGTCCTCATACAAGTGAGGTTGTTCCTCCATCTCCTGGGACAGCTCCCAGAATGCCTTGCCGCCCGAACCCCCGGCCTCATCTTTGTTGGCCATGTTTCTCTCTAAATAGGAACAAAGTTTGGTCAAAAAGTTGGTTATTGTCAAGGAACAAGATCATGGTCTCATCATTTAGGGTTTGTCGACACCGAGGCATCCTAAAAGCTAAGCTTTTATCATTGAGGGTTTTTCGACGCCGAGGCACCCTAAAAGCCTAAGCTTTCATCATTAGTCACAAGTACCCCGGCCCATGCATTAGTCACAAGTACCCCATATGTCCTATTTTTAGCAAAGTCATGCTAAAATTCACGGAAAATTTCAGCATGACCTTTGCTGAAAATAGGACATATGGAGTACCCGAATTTGCTGGAACGGAAGTTAATCGACATTCCAGCAAACTCAAGGGCCTCTCGGGTGGACAAGGCAAAAAAGGCCTCCATCACAACATGGAAAATACATTGGCATGTGAAGAGGTGAAACAATATATGCATCTCCAAGCAGTATCATTCAACATTTTGGACAAACCACTACAAGCAATACTGGATCAGATACAAGAAGAATGTGAGAAAATGCAGACAAATACTAACAGATTGAGGTGTTTAACTTGTGGTGCTCTCTATGCTATTAACATTTCAAGTCAAAACCTTTTTTGGTTAGTAAGTGCTTCTTGAGCATATGTATGTAGTAAGTGTTTCTGCTCTCAGTGTTTCAGAACACATATTTTAGCTACCTAGTACCAGTGCTATTACCCAGCAGTTAATTAGCTTTTGCTTTTGCTTTTCAGTGCCAAATTCTAGCTAGTACCAGCAAATTAACATCTAGCAGCAATCATTTTCAAATATATATACACTGAACATTTTAATATTAACCTAAGGAAAAATGAATAGTTAGGTTAATTACCCACTGTTAGTTATTCAGTCTGATACTTTGTTCTACACTTTGATGCAAATTAGTATATAGAAGAAGCTATTTACTAGCAGTACCATATATAAAAGACATTCAGTCTGATGCTATTTACTAGAAGTACTAGCAGTTTTTTTTCTTCTTCAATAACTGTATTGTCCATCAGACTGTATTGGCCATATATAAAAGACATTCAGTCTGATGCTATTTACTAGCAGTAGTAGCAGTTTTTTTTCTTCTTCATTAACTTTACTAGCAGTTTTTTCTTCTTCATTAACTGTATTAGCTATTTACTAGCAGTACTAGCACTTGGATCATATGCTAATGCTACATTGATACATCATCATGCTGGGTAATTAAACCCAAGCAACTTTATAATCAACCCAAGATACATCAACTACTGCACTGTCCTGCCTAATAAAAACAGTCATGCCAGCATATAGTATATAAATCTGAATTTATGTTTACAAGAAGAGTGCCCATTGCAATGTAAACCTGAGAACACAACTCACCTCAAGTGCAGGATATAGCAGACACCTACTTCTTCAGTCAAGTGCAGTAAAAGATCGTTTGCAGAACCTGTTTAGTCAGAGTTGAACATTAGAATCCATACTATGCTCTACTATGCTTGTAAAGGAACACCTGCTAGCTAGCTGCTGTCGAGTTGCCATCATTCGTCGTCAGTGAAAAAAAATGAAGAAGAAAAAAGGCATGCATGCACTGGTTTGCCAAAACAGAGCACTTTAGTCCTCTGTTTTTGCTAACTGCTACACATACCCCCAAGTGAACCACCACAACATCTAAAAGCTAACAATTGTTTTTGCTTATAAAAAAGACCAATGGCACATAATACATCCAGAAGCACAATTCCTAGTGATTTCCTGCTTGAGGCAATCTGCTTTCAACCGGGGTGCACAATCTTCAACATGAGTCGGACCATGATAACCGTTATTTTGCTTATCAGTACATGTTTACTCAAGCCGAAGTTGAGATCGAACATCACATGAAGTGAAGATTCCTTGAAATGGTAATGATAAATATAGTTCCAAAAGATGCAACACATAAGCAGAATTGTATTATGTTTCAATACTTAGCCAGAGTTATAATGCAATATTTCTTTCAATTTAACTAGTGTTCTGAACTCTTTAACAAAATCGGGTGCAACTTGCTAAACAAGGAGGATTGTCTGCTTCATTTCATCGTCAGCTAAAAGAACATAGAAGGAGCCCTGCTGAGAATACAGTTTGAGATCCAAGATACTTTTCACCGGTTTCAGACCCCATTAACAATATGGGTGTTAAACTTGTATATTCCATGGACAGTGTAAACTGTAACATGTCACACACGCACATGCACAAAAAAAAACTCAGACACAAGATGCAAATGTGCATGATACAGAAAACTGAATGTGGGTAGCTGAGCAATCACCAATGTCACATAGTACATCCAGAGCATATGATTGGAGTGAAGTTGAGACAATCTGGTTGAGACCTAGTTCCTGGTGATGTTCTGTTTGAGGCAAATCTGATTTCGGCTAATGGTACTCAAGATGGTCTTGCTCCATTTACAAAAAATAAATAAAAATGAACATTGCAGTTACAGAGTCTGAAGGGGAATTTGGAACCTGAGCTGAGCAATGATAAATACTACTTATCAGTGCAAGTATATCATTTCACAAGCTTCTGTTAAGATTGGACATCACAGGAAGTGTTTAATTCCTTGAAATGGTCAGCAGCTAACATGAATAATAAATACAATTCCAAATGATGCAAACACTACCCCAAACGAACTTTTTCGTGACGGTTGATAAGATTCGTGAAGGCTGCGGGTCCTCCTTCAGGAACGTACGACGTTCGTGACGTGAATGGCGTACCGAAGCGAATGGGTCGAGTCAATCCTGAAGGGTCGAAGCTAACAATTGACCCAGCCCAGACCAGATGGGAGGAAGAATAGAAGGGGGTGGGGGACTCACCTATGTTTGCTGTAGCCGAGGTTGAAGCGACATGGCCCTCCTCTCCCGGCATCGTCCTCGTCCTGGTCGCTCGCCGGCGCGCTCTACCTACAGAGCAGCGACGACACGAGGGTCAGCTAGATGGAGACGGGAGGTACAAGAAGGATCCACAGCAGCAACACCTTCTCCTTCTTGGATGAAAGGGAACTCACCAGGGTGAGGCATCGAGGCGTTGAGGCGGCGTCGGGGCGGCGTTGAGGCGTCGAGGTGGCGTCGGGGCGTCGAGGCGGCGTCGGGGCGTCGAGGCGGCGTCGAGGCGTCGAGACGGCGTCGAGGCGGCGTCGGGGCGGCGGGGAAGCGGCGTCGGGAGAGGAGAGGGGAAGGGGATCGAGGGCGAGGGCGAGGGAGAGAGAGGGGATAGGTTTGGGCCGGGGAGGAAATATGGATGGGGGCGGCACAATACTAATGGCGCACCACACCTCGGTGC
>NC_041381.1:652214898-652215504 GCF_002162155.2 Triticum dicoccoides | reverse complement strand
GAGGCGTTGAGGCGGCGTCGGGGCGGCGTTGAGGCGTCGAGGTGGCGTCGGGGCGTCGAGGCGGCGTCGGGGCGTCGAGGCGGCGTCGAGGCGTCGAGACGGCGTCGAGGCGGCGTCGGGGCGGCGGGGCAGCGGCGTCGGGAGAGGAGAGGGGAAGGGGATCGAGGGCGAGGGCGAGGGAGAGAGAGGGGATAGGTTTGGGCCGGGGAGGAAATATGGATGGGGGCGGCACAATACTAATGGCGCACCACACCTCGGTGCGCTATAAGTACATCCATACTAATGGCGCACCTTGCCCTGGTGCGCCATTAGTATTTTTTTTGATTTCTGCTCGAGTCAACAGGTTATCTTCCACCTGACCTGATCCACATCAAGTTCCCTCTACTAGCTCGACTGGTCAGCAGCCAGTTCTCACACCAGGAGGTCTTGGGTTCGATTCCCAGGCTCCACAGTTTTTGTATGCATTTAAAATGTTGTTTGATACTTATTTGTGTTTAAATATGTTCAAACTTGTTTAAATCATAACAGTAATATTTTTTTATAAGAAAGTTATAATTTTTTAAAAAATATCATCAAACAGTAATGCCGGTGGAGCGGGGGAGGGTG
>NC_041381.1:652208793-652214771 GCF_002162155.2 Triticum dicoccoides | reverse complement strand
TAGGGGAGGGGTGCGGGGGGTCGGCGGTGGCGGTTGAGTAGGGGAATCGAGGGTGCGGGGGGTCGGCGGCGGCGGCCGGTGGACCGGGGGGTGCTCGGCGGCGAGGGGGGCCGGATCTGGCGAGGTGGGATAGCGATCGAGATGGAGGGGGATTGAGATCGAGTGTCCATGAAATTTAAAAATATTCATGATAGTTCAAAAAATGCCCATGAAATACAATCGAGAAATGAAGGCTACGATTTAAATACAATCGATCTTAGCTAGCTATCTGTTCACAATCTTCTTGCCCTTCTTTTTCGCAAATGGAGTTCTTCTGTGGAACGGACGTCCTTTAGGTAGGGTGGTCCTGCTTCTTTTTGTGGTGTATGCTGCTACTTCATCATTGTCGTCATGTTCGATCCTCGGGTCGCCGTACTTGTCGAAGTCTTGCTCATTGGCTACTCCATCCATTCCGATGATCTTCCTTTTGCCTCTCCTCACGACAACACGACTGGGCTTTGACGGGTCGGTAATGAAGAAGCATTGGTCAACTTGGGAAGCCAGTACCCATGGCTCATTTTTCGCGGTGACGTTTGCGCCCGCGGTCTTGGATTTGGCTTCGGGTATAACCATGGTGGTGAAATACTGGTCTTCTTTTAGGACGCTCTTCGCCCATCTGACACGGAACATCGGGACCTTCTCTCCAGCGTAGCTCAGCTCCCAGATCTCCTCGATCTTTCCATAGTATCTGTCCTTGTCATTACCGGTGTAGGATTCCATCGTTACCCCGGAGTTCTGATAACCATCGCTCTTCATGTCCTTGGCCTCGGTGTAGAATGTGTAGTCGTTGATATCGTACGCCTCATAGGTCATCAGGTTGTGCTCGGCGCCCTGTGACAAGGCGAATATGAGTTGTTCTTCCGCGGAAGAATCCTCATGTAAAGGGTACGACAGAAGCTTCTGCTTGAACCAACGCGTGAAACATGAGTTGTGCTCTTTGATTATATCTCCGTCCGTCCTCTGTTGGCCTCGGTCATTGTACGTCTTCTTAATAAAGGTTTTGTGCTCTACCACCCAAGGATCGACCACGTCTATGTGTTGTAGCGCGACTAGGTTTGCTCTTTCAAAGTCGGCGAGTCGACCCTCTAAGTCGACATGCATTTCGCGGCGACCCTCATGGTGACCCCATCCAGCGAGCCTGCCGAGGTGCCTGTTGACGGGCAGACCAACGGGGTTCTCAATGCCTAGATAATTCGTGCAGTAGGAGATGCACTGTTCGGTCAGAAAACCCCTGGCTATACTTCCCTCTGGACGTGACATGTTGCGAACGTATCCTTTGATGACACCATTCATCCTTTCGAACGGCATCATGCTGTGCAGGAACGTCGTCCCGAGTTGGATGATATCCTCCACTATATGGACCAGCAGATGCACCATAACGTCGAAGAATGCGGGCGGGAAGTACATCTCAAGCTCGCATAGTATCAACACGATCTCTTCCTGTAGCCTTCTGAGTTGCCTCACGCCAATCGACTTCCGAGGGATGACGTCGAAAAAGTTGCATAGGCCAAATAGCGTTTCACGGACGTGCGCGTCCATGATCCCATGGATTGCAACTGGAAGTACCTGCGTCATCAGCACGTGACAGTCGTGAGACTTCATCCCACTGAACTTCTGCTTCGCTGGGTCTAGGTATCTGCTTATCTTCCCCGCGTAACCGTAAGGAAGTTTTACTCCTAGGAGACAGGTGAAAAACTGCTCGATCTCCTCCTGACTTAGAGTGAAGCACGCGGGAGGGTAGTCATTTCCGGTCTTCTTGGCCTTTTTGCCTTTGCGACAACTTACTGTGTCCTGCTTCGCCTCATTATCATCATCATCATTAGCGTGAAGCTCCTGCCTGATGCCCATTGATTTCAAGTCTGCCCTTGCTTTCGGCCCATCTTTGGTCCTCTCTGGCATGTTGAGCAGGGTACCAAGCAGACTCTTGCACACGTTCTTCGTGATATGCATGACATCAAGGCTGTGAGGCACACGGTGGATCTTCCAGTACGACAAGTCCCAGAAAATAGACCTCGTTTTCCATACCTTCAGCAGCGGCTCTGGCGCCTTTCGCTTCTTTCCCGGCTCTGGCGCCTTTTGCTTCTTTCCCGGCAGTGGGCAGTCTTTCCAATTTTTCAACAGCTTGTCTATTTCCTCGCCGCTCCTCGTACACGGGCGTTTTCGGGGTTCGATTTCACCATCGAACAGATCCTTGCATTTCCTCCATGGGTCATCGTCGCGAAGCCACCTTTGATGTCCCATGAACACGGTTTTTGAAGACCCCGGATCTCTATCTAGCTGGCGATACGTTGTGTCATCCATGCACCTTACGCATCCAGAAAATCCGTGGACTACCTGCCCCGCGAGATATCCGTAACCGAGATAGTCGTGCACCGTCGTGAGCAGTGCGGCTCTCATAGGGAAATATTCTTTCTATGCGGCGTCCCACGTATTGGCTGGCGTTTTCCACAGCGTGTCAAGCTCCTCTTTCAGCAGCCCCAGATACAGATTGATGTCGTTCCCTGGTTGTTTCGGTCCTTCAATTAGCATACTCATGTGAATGTACTTCCTCTTCATGCACAACCAGGGGGGAAGGTTGTACATCCACACAAACACAGGCCAGGTGCTATGTGTGCTTCTCTGGCTGCCAAACGGATTGACTCCATCGGTGCTTGCACCCAGCACGATGTTCCTTGGATCATTCCCAAATTCTAGGTCTTCGAAGTTCAACGCTTGCCACTGGCTCGCATCCTTAGGGTGACTCAGCATCTTGTCTTTTTTATCTATCTCCGGATCATTTGCGTCATCTTCTCGCTTCTTCACCTCCCTATCCGTGTGCTAACGCAGGAGCTTTGCTACCTTAGGGTCCGCGAAATACCGCTGCAGACGAGGAGTGATCGGAAAGTACCACACCACTTTTCGAGGAGCTTTCTTCCTCTTCTTGTATCGAGTGACGCTGCACACCGGACATATGGTAGGCTCCGCGTGCTCGTCCCGATAAATGATGTAATTGTTCATGCACACATGGTATTTCACGTGCGGTAAATCCAGAGGACACACGATTTTCTTCGCCTCCTCCAAACTGGTCGGGCACTTGTTCCCCTTGGGAAGACGTTTGTGCCAGAATGACATGTTCTCGTCGAAGCATGCGTCGGTCATTTTGTGTTTTACCTTCATCTCCAGAGCCATGAGCGTTCCTTTCAGGCGGGTATCCTCGGGCCTGCATCCTTCATACAATGGAGTAACCGCGTCTAACTCAAGTTGATCCATCTTGGCTTTCTCTCGGGCGGCAGCTCTTGTGTTATCCATCTGCTTGAGAAGCAGCTCTTGAATATGAGGGTCCTGCACCCAGCCCATCGATGGTCCAGCGTCGTCTGCTCCGCCGGCATCATCATCTTCATGATCATGCCCGTCGTCTGCTCCGGCATCTTCCTCATCATCATGTCCTGCATCTTCTATATGATGACTGTGTACAGCATCACCATCATGATCATCTCCTGGGGATTCTCCGTCTTCTCGCCCGCCTGAGCCGCGGTGGTTGTCTTGCTGCCCTTCCTCATTTCTTGCCCGGCCCCCATGGACGACTTTGTAGTCATCTTCATCACCTTGCCACCGATAGCCATCCATGAAACCACGCAAGAGCAGGTGGTCCCGCACCTGCCCAGAATCCGGGTCCGCAATAAGGCTCTTCAGCTTGCATCTTCGACACAGACATCTTATCTCCGTCTCGTTCTTTTGAAGCATCTAGGCCTTCGCGGACCTCAAAAACCTATTCACGATGCCTTCGGTCATCGTGCGAACCATGGTCGCCTGCGGGGTAGAGCAAAACGATATTTTAGAACCAAGAAAAAATTTGGCATGACTTTCCCTAAAAATAGGACCAAAAAGAATGCTTAATGCCAAAATTCTCGCCGAAACGGAAATGAATCAACATTCCGGCAAAATATTGGCAACTATCACATTTCAAGTACCGGTACACCTCCAAACACAAACACATATGCAACACCACAAACATATGCAACACCACGAACATACATAGATCTAGCTAGGCCATAAAAAGTGCATGTGCACATTGTTGTAGGGAGAACAACATAAATATAGCTTCCCGCCTTACTTACCTATCAAAACAAGGTAATTTAACCACTTAATTTGAATGAATCTATGGTGGAAATGAGGTGAAAAAGAGGAGGCACCCGAGATAAGGAGGAGGTGGAGAGAATGAAGTGGGGAGAAAGTGAGTGTGGGTAGGAGAGGTTGTCCAAAATATCTTGTTGCTGCCCACTTACTAATGGCGCACCAACTCTAAATGCGCCATTAGTAATCCAGGTTACTAATGGCGCACCTTCTGGTGATGCGCCATTAGTAGTTTTGCAAAAAAAAACATACTAATGGCGCGCTGTTCCACAGACTAGTAATGGCGCACGGTGGAACAGTGCGCCATTAGTAGTTTTGCAAAAAAAGGAATAAAAAATATAATAAAAAAACAACATTAGTGGCGCACTTTCCGACAACTAGTAATGGCGCACTGAGTCTGGATGCGCCATTAGTATGTTTGGACAGGCGCACTAGTTCAAAAAAAAAATTTGATACTAATGGCGCACCTTGGGCCTGGTGCGCCATTAGTAGTTTCAACTCTAATGGCGTATCAGAAGGTGGTGCGCCATTAGTATATACTAATGGCGCACCGCTTGTCTGGTGCGCCATTAGTGTCAATCCCATCTATAGCCCTTTTTCTAGTAGTGAGAGAGGGACAATGACGCCCAACATAAGGTAAGACCTAGCTAGCAAACTAACAGGAACAGGTAGATGAGGGGTGCATCAAGGGATCACAATACTAAGACTATACAAATAGCCCAACGCACCGCACCGGCGTGCGTATCAAACCCCACGGTACAACAGAGGAGCATCCACAATCAACGAGTGCCAACGCTTAACACAAACCTTGACTGAGAGCTCCGCCACGGAAGTTCAAGACGATTAGCATGTCGGGGAGGCGTCATTGCGTCATTATTGAGCAAAGGTGAACCAAGACGAGACCAAGAGCCCGAGGCTCGCCTCAATAGAACAAGGTCATGAGCATGCATAGTAGCAGGCCGGAGACCACACATAGGACATCCGAAGAGAAACACCTGAAGCAGAACACACCACCCTCGGTTTTGAGCAGGCCACACCACCACCACCACATGAACCACCCTCAACCAGATGCAGCAACTGAAGCCGTCGTTTGGGTCTCCAAGATGACGCCTCCAAGGAGGTAGTGTTGTCGAGGACACAACACCGCCATCCGATACGGCAATCCCGATCTTAGGTTTTCACCTGGAGACCACAGAGAAAAGAATTGTAGGTGCTAGAGCTCCACAACGGCACCTCCTGCAAGGAAAACGACGTCCATAGATGTTGTTGCCGCCGGCATCGACATAGTCGATGCAAGGTTCTCACCCAGAGTTTGAGCACTTTCCTACAATAAGACGACAGCCGACCACCAACACCATCGAATCCTTCAAAAGACGAAGAAGCACGACAAGCCGCCGGAGCCAACCGCACCCTGCGGGGACCACCGACAACCAAACGTCAGCACTAGGCGCCAGATCCATCAACGGCCGCCTGAGTATAGGCCACCGGACGCAGCGCAAACCACCATGCCCTGCCGAGCACCATGCCAACAAGGAGTAGAGGAGCACTGACCGAGGCCAGGAACAACCATGGTCCGGGCTGCGGCCATACATCAGGTGTGCCGACATGCCCCACGCGCGCCACCGCACACCCGTCGGAGACCAAAACCGAAGCACCCGCCATGCCAACAGAAAGCAGTGATATCAAGACCGGCTGTAACAGTTCCGCCACCACCCCCCACCACATACCATAGTACTCGTTCTCGCTGTTCAGCCGCCATTGAGCAGCCCCACCGCATCAGGCGCACCGCACCTTGCTGTCGACGAAGTCGGGCAGCACCACCGCAC
>NC_041381.1:652196030-652208456 GCF_002162155.2 Triticum dicoccoides | reverse complement strand
GGAGACATCGCCGGAGGAGCTATCCACCGGACCTGCGTCCCTGGCCACCAGGACGCCTCCGCCGGCCGCCGAGCAAGTCGAATAAGAGAACTTCCCAACCTCCACCGCGAGCACCCGACGCGGCAACAGCAACGCGCCCAGGCCCGACCCTCACGCCGCCCGAGCGGCCGCATCGATCGCCGCCGCCACACAGACCGAGGCCGCCGCCTCGCCCTTCTATAAGGCCGAAGATTCCCCTCCCCTTAGAGGAACAAGGCCCGCCGCCACCGCTGCAGGGGCCAGCGGCAGAGGAGCAGGGAGGGGGGGGGCTACGATCTGGGGGCCCTCGGGTCGCCTCGCGAGGGATACGACGCGAGGGAAGGGGGAGGGGCCCGTTTGGCATATCAGTTGTTCCCCCTTTCCATGTGGTATTCGTCCCATTTTCCTCCTATAAAAATAATATGAACAAGATAATTTGAAGCAAACACAATTTCCCTTTGCTGCATCATAAGAACAAACATTCCACATACACCAAACAGGTCAAGTGTATTCAGACATTGATGCCATACTTATAACAAATAACAGGAATAATTTTGAGATCACCCATAGAAATATTAATCCAGTTTATAATGTTAGTTAGCTAACAGTATCCACATGCACGCAATGTGATCTACTCTACAGAAATTATGCCTAAACAAACTAGAAAAGTTGTTAAACAGAAGCTAAGAGTGTTGGTGTTCAGGTCAATTAATTGAACAAAAAGGTCACAGGCTGACGTTAAGTACTCACTCTGTCCCATAATGTAAGAACGTTTTCCAAGCTAAAACAGTTTGAAAAACGTTTTTATATTATGGGGCGGAGGAAGTAGCTGCTAGTACAGGCATATAAAACAGAGAAACAGGGCTCTCCGGCTGCCTCTTCCCGCAATGACGGCTATGGCTACTTTGTGGAACATTACAGACATGACAATACTATAGAAGAAGAAGTAATCAAACTATAAATCTCAATCACACCTGGTCTGATGTAACTTAGCCGCTAGTTCAGGCATAGTAGAGAAACAGGGCTATAGAAGCAGAGGACTGACTGACCGACTGACTACAGGAGGCTGTTCCAAAAAATAAACATAAGAACACTAGTAACTATAAACCCTTTGGAAGAAGAGCACTGCTGCTTAATCCCAGCATGCAAACCATAGACTGAAGCCAGATTGTGAATGCAGCAAATCGTCACTCACAGAAGCCGGATTGTGAATGCACTGAGGTCGCTTGTCCAGAAGAGTAACCAAACATTAATAGCATGATTGTTTTCAGACATTTATTAATGACAATCTAACTGATTTTTTTTCGATAAAGGGCGATTTTATTAACTCAGAAATGTAGCATCAAGTGGATACAAAGCATTATGAGCAACACCCGGCCTCTGCATAATTAGGATGCACACAGCCAAAACACCAAAAGTCTGACAACCAGAAGAAAACAAAAACCGACAAATCGGCAATAGTAGAGTCCTATAGACCGACACTGTGCCTATGTCAAAAGGTGAGATGGACCGATCCGGAGGTTATGCTGCCACCCATGTTGGGTAAAAACCTCCGTAGCCACCTGCTCCAACCGCGTACACACCGCCTTGAACAGCGGTTGGACCTCCGCTCGTTGTAGCATAGACCACATACGAAGCGAGTGCGTACAACGGAAAATAGCCTGCAAAGGAGAAGCATTTTTGTCATTAAAAACAAAATCATTTCTACATAGCCAAAGCGACCATAGTAAGGCATACGCTCCCACCCTTAATAGCGTTTTGAACCTATTTGAAATACCGTCCAACCAATGACCAAAAAAATTGGCAACACTTGTGGGCGGATATAAACTTGACGCTATTTGGATGACTGACCATGTAGAACGTGCAAAGTTGCATTGAAAAAAGAGGTGTCTGATGGTCTCATCATGAGTACAAAAACAACACTTCTTACTCCCTTGCCAATTGCGCCGTGCGAGGTTGTCTTTGGTTAGAACAACTCCCCTACGAAGATACCACATGAAGACTTTAACTTTTAGTGGTATCTTCGATCTCCAAATTTTCTTATTATTACTCATCGGTACCTCAGAATGCGTGAGTGCATAATACATAGAGTCTAAGGTGAAAGACCCTGATGTAGTAAGGTTCCAGCGAAACATATCCCGCCCTTCTGTCAGGCTAATCGCATCCAGACGGGACAAAAGATTATGTCATAACATAAGTCGGGGGCCAGTCAAATCCCGTCTGAACGAAATATGGGGGGGAGGGGGAGGGGTGAACTGAGCACCTGCACAATAGTATTATTCTTATCGCAAGCAATATTGTACAAGGTCAACGCACAACATCGACTGAAGCCTTAACTAGCCTGGCCTTAGCAATCAAACTAGAATATGTCAGACAAAATTGCTGCTGAAGAACGCACTGGGCTACTGCGAACCTGCAGAACATGACCCAAAGAAAGGACCAGCAGCAAACCAAATCGTCTCAGCCGGCCTGGGATCTTTGTGATTCAGCGATGCTCGGCTCGACTCCATACCGAGCAGTCACCCTAAACTACTGGCCTCAACAAGGCAACAACACTCGTGAAGAGCGACTGCAGTACAGTACATTTGTAGAAGCAATCACAAGGCATTAGCTGAGCACAGCAGAGCAGCTGCAGACCTACTATCACAACATCCTTCCACAGGGCTCCAAACTGCAGAGTACATCAAAGTTTCTCAACAAGTTGAAGCTATATTAATTCTTCCTGTGAAAGACTGATTCGGCGTGCCGCAACCATCTACCTATCGCGCCCGGCATTTTGGGGCTCCGTCGACGCGCGGTGGCTGCGGGGCGACATCCTTCGGGCGGTGGTGCGGGGGTCGCGTGTGCACGTCGGCTGGCCGGGGCTGCGGACAGCAAGCCCCACGGCCTTCTCCTCCCGGCTGCTTGCTGGGGTAGGGGCAGGCGTGGTGGTGGCGGTGGTGGTGCGGACTGTGGGTGGCTGTTGGCTGCTTCTCGTGATGGATCCTGTCGCGCCTCGGTGCCGCGGGCTCCGGTTGGCTTGGGCTGCGGTCGGCTGGGGCTTTGTGCGTCTCGATGGAGGTAACAGCAGCGTGGTGGTGGCGGTGGCGGGCGGGAGGCTGGAGACGACGGCCGCGGCGGCTCTTTCGGAACTGACCTCTCTGCGGCGCGGGCCGCGAAGGCTAGGGCTGCGGGCGGTGGCCCTGAACCGAGGCCCCCTCGGCTGGTCGGAGTGGCGGCGCAGTGGTGGTGGCTGCAGGGGGTGCGTGCCCGGCGGCTGCTGTGGCGGTGGCAGGTTGATTGCGGCGGCGGCCAGATTTTCCCGGCGACGGCCCGTCTATATGCTGCATGTATCGGCCTTCAACCCCTATCCTCGGCGTCCGTTTGCTTCTCTCACCGGAGGGCTGGCCTTCTCCCGGCGGCGGTCCATCATCCGCCTCGCACCCGGTGCCGTAGGACCGAGCTGGTCTCGCGCCCGGCAGCAGGAGCGGCCCGTCTCGCGCCCGGCAGCAGGACTGCGCTCATCTCGCGCCCGACAGCAGGACCGGCCCGTCTCGCGCCCGGCGGCATGACTGCGCTCGTCTCACGCCCGTTGTAGCAGGACGGCTCGATGGAGGCTTGTTGTGGCCGGCCTACTGGGTCTCGGCGTTGCGACCGGCCAGGGGTGTGAAAGGCGGATCCTTTCCGCCCGTCTCTGTGGTGGGGTAGCGGTGGGGCTTGGGGGACTTGGTGTCAAGGTCTTGGAACCCGGGGCGGCGGCGCTGGTGGTGGTGGCGCGGTGCTCATGGGTAGAGATCGTGCCTCGGTGCTGCCCGGCTGCCACAGCCGTGTGGGCGGCGTGGTAGCCGGGGTGTGGCGTTCGGTGGCGGTGAATGTTGGCCGGGGTGAAAACCTACTCTATCTTCGGACGGACTGGTGACGGCGAAGATCGCTCCCTTCTTGAAGGCGTCGTCGCGGCTATCACTGCCCGTCGTGGTGCTCCAGGGGAAACTCTGATCCTCGGATCGGGCGGTGACGACGCTCCGGTGCCGTATCCTTCCTGAAGGCACCGTCTTGGAGCCCACGGTTCGTCATATGCGGCTTCACTTCTTCGAATGAAGCCCCGGGCGGCTTTTGTAGTGCTAGGGTGTGTGTTGCTGCGCTCAGCACCTATGTATCCTGCCTTGGGTGTGTGTGTTTGTGTTTGTGTCTGTGGTGAATGAGTGCGGTTGTACCGGGCACTGTGGATCTTTTCTTTATATATAAAGCAGGATAAAAGCCTTTTTCGGCAAAACCAGCATTGCTGCCGAACCATCAGTATGAACCAGGATTGCGTTTGAGAAGAGACCTTTGATTCTTGGCCAACATGATATCGACAATGATTGTTGACGTATTGTAAGCAATGGATGAAACCGAGAGCGACAGGAACAAACGTGACCTTTTCTCGAAGGAGAAAAGAGGAACAAAAGTGGCACGAGGTGTAACAAGATAGGGAAGCTGAGATTAGGCCATGATGTGAGTCCAGGCCTTGGACCGCAGAGCTGAAATCGGGACACGTGAAATAGAAGAAGGAACACACATAACGAAGTACTCACGCTATACACGCCATGATCCATAGGTACAATAAATCGAGACGTTTGACTTCGGAACTTATTTGGCAACCTGAACTTGCACGTTACAACTCAACACTACTGAACATCTCGGTAATTAAGGTTCAGACTGAACAATACTGATCTCATCTCACAGGTTAATTTAATAAAGCCAATCAATTGAACACTGACACACAGCGAAACAGACTTTTTTCCACACGATTGGTGAAAGTGGGGGCCAGGGTGAGGATGGTTGCATCTCGCACACGCCGACTGCATGAACAGCTAGTGTCACGGAGCTTGGGCAATCCCTTGGATGGATCAAAGCAGACCGCCTTAGCATTGCTGGCCTTCGTCGGCGTATCAACAAAGCCATGAGCTTCCATGGATAGTCACCACGGACCGGCGTTCCCGCATCTCATCTTTGTGCTCTCCTTGCCGGGAACCGAGGCACGGAAGATCATGACTGTGACATTGGATTACAGCGTCATTGCAATGTCGTATGGTGGCGTAAACATGATATTCGGCTTGGCAAAGGGAGTTTTTTTTAAAATGTCACCGGGAGGGGAGAGATTCCCCACCTTAGTATATATATTTCAAAAGGAAGAAGACCTCAAATGTTTACACCAACGTAAAGAGGGGGAGAGTGTTGAGACCTGTCAGCAACAGAAACTGCGGACCACTAAGAGGGCTTGCCACAAAGGCGCGAGAGCCAGCCGTGGACACCGATGGATCGCTAGGAGGAGGCGACAAACCAACAGTCCAAGATCAAATGGTGAGCACGGCAGATGTCACACTTAGCCTCATGCTCTTCGACAATCTTCTTTTCGGGCAGTAAGTCGCCAATCCCTGCCTGGGTGAGGAGCCAAACTAAATAGCGCACGCAAGAGGCTCCATGACTTTCCCAGATGAAGGGAGCGACGAGGGCCAAGACCCCGCCAAAAGAGCAGGGCCCATTGAGCTCCAAGGACCGTAGGGGCCCCTGCTTTTCGGCGCAGCGTAGCAGGTAACGAGCATCTGATTTACCAGAGGGGCGCATTGTCGCGAGCATAGCGAGCAGGGACGCCGGATGGACAGCCGCGACAACAGAGAGTCACGGCACAGGGTTTTGCGTCGAGATCACGCTGGGGATTGGAGGCCAGCAAAGCTTCAAGGGTAATGGAGTGCGACAGGAGGGCCGCGGCAAAGTTAGTGGTGGCACTGATGGACTCGTGGCACTGAAGATAAACATTGCAAGATGGATGAAGCAGGAGAGGATACATGTATATTTGTTTTCCTCCAATATTTTAGATAGATTGAAGCTGGATAGAGATTAAAGAGAGGAGCAAATCTGGAAACATATTGCATTCACTTTGACATCCTAAGACAGTGGACTATATATAGGATTTCTACACATATCTTTTCCTTGTTAACTCCTCTTTATGAAATAAATAAATAAACTATGACTGTGAGCATGGGATATGTCTTGAGCAAGCCACTCAAGAACTGTTTATCATGTCTTTTGAGTCATGTGACCATCCTAATTGCATGTTTCGTTTATGATTCCTTGCCGAAAATAAACTGATGGGAAGTACTATGTTATGTTGAAGTCAGCTCACATGAAAAGTATGGCAGCAGGTCTGAATGAGTATGCCGTTGAAGGGAAACTGCATTTGCAAACAGATTAATTTGTCTTGAATTATCCACAGTAACCAACTTACAACAGTAGACGAACTTGATATGCATGTTATTCTAGTTCTGTTCATACGTATCATCACTCCAAGTCCATTGCATCATGAAAGATGTGTGAAATGTGGGAACCGACTCATTTTCGCTATGTTTTCCAGCTCGCTTTCCAGAACAGCATATCTTCCCCGTGATAGGTATTAAGAAATGCATGCCAAAGCTGTTTATCATTTCTTTATCACGTGAGGACCAGTGATGTGATAGACACGAAAACATTCTTTTTAGTCATGTGACTAGACTGCCGAATCATATTATAAGACCATCCTACTTGTATGTTTAGTTATGGGGGAAAACAAACAGTGAGCATCATTATGTGTTGATAAAGCAAGTCAAGAACTGTTTACTATGTTCTTTAATCATGTGATTGGACTACAGAATCATGTGTTACTGTCCTACTTGTGCGATAGTTTATGATCCCTCGGCAGAAACAAAGTGAAGGCAAATATTGTGTTTGGTTGAAGGGAACTTGATCGATTAAAAGCATGGCAAGAAGTTTCTGAACGAGTGAGTAGTCGAAAGGCTATCACATATGGAAATGGATTAGTCTTGTATGATCCACCATAAATAATTCCAAGTATTACGTGAATTTAGATACATGTTATGATTGTTCGTTCGTAATTAAGTACCATCACTTGACTAGGAAGTAATAACAGAGAGTAATCCAAGTGCATTTGCGTCAAGACCACCAAGTTCTGGTCAGGTTAGCTACTGTAACCTTATTTGAAAACAGAGATGCAGCAGATTGTTCGACAAGGTAATCATTTGCAAACAAGAAAAAAGCACAGCACAACACAGGAACTTCTACTGTTGCGTGTCTACCACAGCACAGCGGCAGAGGAATTACTTGCAGTGTTTGAGCGGCGTCTATAACATCCACACTGCCTTGATCAATCCTCGCTGACAAACTCGCCGCGGCTGGCAATCCATCCAGGACGACAAGCTGATCTCCTATATTCTCCACGGGCTGGACATTAGCAAAGAGAATATTAATCTAGCCTGGTCATGCAGCAGCTTCAACGCACAAGCATGAGAGGATGTAAAATGTGCTGAAATATAAGTGCTAGGCATACATAACACTATAACAGGATCTAAAATGACTGTTCTGGGTTAAAAAAAGCAGAAAATAACTAGTAACTAAATTCGTACTTGAGAAATTAATTAAAGTTAATTCACCGACCCAAACATGCGTGTACAGAGACAAGTCCAATAATAGCTTGTACACATGGGCATAGGATTGAGATTTGCCTAATGTAAGAGTAGGAGCATACATAACTTAATTAGGACATGTATAAGATGAACGTGGACGCATGCTTCATGGAGGATGGATGCGGGGCTACTGCGGCCGTTCTTGGAAACCACCATGGACAGGCTTTGGCTAGTTCATCGTCACTAGTTAGTCACGTTCTCGATGCCCCTTCCGCCGAGGCGATGGTATTGAAAAATGGTATGATGTTTGCAGACCAACTTGGATGTTCCAATATCACTTTTGAATCAGACTGCCTCGAAATTATCTTAGCATGCAAGGGGGAAGTGGACATTTTGAGTCCTCGTTCGGTGATTTTGAGTGACTGCTTTATATTAGCTCAAAGAATTGGGTGAGTATCTCTTATGCTCATTGTCCAAGAGGGGCAAACCAAGTGGCACACAAGTTAGCTAGATGTTGTTACAATTCTAATTCTGTAATCTCGTGGGATAATGATCCTCCACAGTTTATTCTAGCTGATCTTGTTTCTGATGTATCCCTTATTTGAGTTGAATAAAGTGTGCCATAAGTTCAAAAAAAAACGACATGCATTTAGGAGAGCAGCATGGTTAAAGAACCAATCAGATTAGCATGCAACTTGTTAACTAATGTTTTCTAGGAACAATCAAGTCATGTCATGCAAAACATTACGTACATGCATGCAATTTTATGTACTCTACACAAGTTAACACACACTGAAGAAGTGGTTAAACAGCTACCGAGAGAGCACGCGATCCATGTTAATTAGCTGAACAAAAATAGTACTTCCTCCGTCTAGGTGTCTAAGTCATCTTACGAAAATCAAATAATCCCAAAACACTTAGGCGCGGTGCATTAAATTCTACCTCGTTTCTTGTTTCTTGACATGTTAACGAATAAGAGATGTGGGATGTGCATGTTTTTAATAACTTGAGACTACCAAACACAACATGCGGTGGTTAGTGCATTGCATGCAATGCTATTAATTAGCAAATGAACATTAAGTTCTCTTGTTTTCTCCTCCTTCTTGGTCACGGTGCACAACCTAAGATGACTTACTCACCTAGACGGAGGGAGTACAGTCCGATGTTAACTAGCTGCTGCTACAGGTATTACAGAGAAACAAGGCTCTAAGGTGGCCGTCTCCAATGTCAGCTTCCCACGGCAACCGCAACAGAGATTTACAAACAATAATATAGAAGCAGAGGACTGAACTGACTGACTACAGGAGGCTGCATATATAGCAAACACTGAATCCAACACTGAGTGAGGTGACGGGAAAGAAAAGCGTCCTCCCCTCCCGCGTCGTCCCCGCAGGAGACCTGGAGGGCAACCATAGCAGCCGCCGCCGGGTGCTCCATCCTCCCCTGCCGCCGCCACAGGGTCCAACTGGGCGAAGCCCGGCCGGCACCGGCGGCGGCGAGACTTCTCTTCTCCTCGCGCGTGGTGTTTGGTGCGGGCCAGATGCGACGGGCCAGGGCAACGGCGACATCCGGTGGGCTCGACGACGCGGCGGGCTGCTGGAGGGTGGTGCGTGCCTGGCTACACCGGCCGGATCTGGCCGGCAGGCGGCGCGGACTGCGGCGGCGCGGGCTCTGCCGCGTTCCGGCGGTGGTGGCCAACGGCGGTGGCGGTTCCCTGCTCCTCGTGTGGCTGCTCTTGGCCACGACAGGGCGGGGCGGCGGGGGCAGGCTTGTGGCGGCTGCGGTGGTGCGGCGACCGGGGTCCAACAGACGGTGCAGGGGGTGGCAACGGATCTGTCGTGGTGGCGGTGCAGGGGGATGCGGCGAGCTGGTTTCTTGCCAGATCCGGCTGGATTTGTTGCCGGGGACACGGCTGCTGGTGCAGGGCGGAGGCCGGGGCTTGTCATGGTCGCAGCTTCGGGAGGGGTTGGTGGCGGTTGTCGTCCTGCTCCTCGGATCTGGTCCATGGCCGTCGGCAGGGGGTTCGATGCAGTCCCTCGAGGTCCCGGCGTGGATGTGGGCTGCCACGGCGTGGTGGTGGCTCACGATGGTGGTCGGGGTCATTTCACGGCGGCGGCCGGACTTCTTCGGTGTTGGCCGGTCGGTGAGCGCCCCTGTCGACCTTCGATTCCTCTCCTTGTCGCTCAGCCACTACCTTCTCCAAAGGGTTGGCCCTCTCCCCGTTGCGGTTCATCGCTCGTCTCGCGCCCGGCAGCAGGACCGAACTCGTCTCGTGCCCGGCAGCAGGACCGATCATCTCGTGCCCGGCAGCAGGACCGGACTCGTCTCGCGCCCGGCGGCAGGACGGGCCGATGGAGGCCAGTTTTGGCCGGCCTAGTGGGTCTCGACGCTGGGGGCAGCTCAGGAGTGCTAAAGGCGGGGCGTTTCCTCTCGTCTCTTTGGTTGGGGTAGCGGTGGGTGGCGGGTGAGGTAGCGTCGAGGTCTTGGAGGCCGGGGCGGCGGCCTTAATGGTGGTGTCGCGGTGCTGGGCAGAGCCAGTGGCTTGGTGCTGCCCGATGACCATGGTCGTGAGGACGGCATGGTCGCCGGGATGTGGCGTTCGGTGGCGGTGAGTATTGGCCGGGGTGAAAACTTGTTCTATCTTCGGAGGGACCGGCGGCGGCGAAACTCGGTCCTTTCCTGAAGGCGTCGTCACGGCAATCATTGCTCGTCGTGTTGCTCCAGGGGAAACTCTGACCCTCGGGTCAGGCGGTGGTGGCGCTCCGGTGTCGTTTCCTTCCTAAAGGCGCTGCCTTGGAGCCCACGGTTCGTCGTACGCGGCTTTATATCTTCGCGGTGGCATGTTCAAGGTCGAGGACCCGGCGTCTCTTGTAGTGCTTGGGATGGTGTTGCTGCGCTCAGCGCCTATGTATCTTGCCTTGGGTGTGTGCATGTGTTATGGCGTGCGTTTGTACCGGTTTGTTGTTGGTCATTGCTTTATATATAAAGCAGGGTGAAAGCCTTTTTCGGTATATAACAAACACTAAAGAAAATTCCTTGAGAAGACCCTGCTTAATTTCTGCATGCAAACCATCAACTGAAGCCTGAATTCACCTGGCCACAAGTAATCAAACTATAAACCACAATCACACCATCAGTAAGTTCTACTGCTGC
Organism: Triticum dicoccoides; assembly: GCF_002162155.2. Classification (NCBI taxonomy): domain Eukaryota; kingdom Viridiplantae; phylum Streptophyta; class Magnoliopsida; order Poales; family Poaceae; genus Triticum; species Triticum dicoccoides. The sequence continues at coordinate 652,197,867 of NC_041381.1, read as the reverse complement.
ATTTACTCAGAACGAAACACAAGTCAGGAACTGCTACCTTATCAGGAGTATTATCCACAACGGCCATCAGTATAAATAGAAATAGAAGCCCTTATAATAGCTAGGACGAACGTATTGGAATTAAGCAATCCGCATCCCTCTTGCATTGTTGAGAAGAGAAACCAAGGCAACATAATAAGCAATGTCAGGAACTGCAGCAATCAAGCCCTACGATTAACGATGCCAACATGTCGGAGCAGAATCTTCAGACCCAGTTTAAATCAGTCTACACACCTGGTTCCTGCCATTTCCACTTCCTGCATCAGGACACAATTCCATACATGAAAAAACCGATTAGATATATTTCAGACATTGATTGATGTCCAAATAACTAGTAACATTGCTAACTACAAAATTAGGAAAGGGATATTAGTTTGTCATCAATGAATGTCTGAAATAACGATTTAGCTTCTGCTGCAGCATGTTGTTTGTGGGATCAAAAGGTCACCTGGAGCCATGGATTTCCCGCCTAGCAACGAGCCATGGCACAAGGGAAAGTTGGGGCTGAGCCCAAGGGCACCACAAAGAGAGCTTTCATGGCATGAGCTCATGAAGCTAGAGGATCATGACACCATGGAGTAGTGCAAGTATACATGAACTCCCCCAAAACTGTGTGAGATCTAAATGATAACCAGATTATTTACTATACATCCGTATTTAATGACATTCAGTGATGGACCGCCAACCAGCCGGTGAGGATATTTTCTTTGTTATGGGGACTATGGTCTACGGAAGGCATATGCCCACCTGCACCTTTCATTAATAAATATAAAAAGCATTATGCATGCATTATTGGAGAGGTACATCAAGAGAACACAAAGAAAAGATATTACAATCTTCCCGCATGATGGAACAAAGCCGTAGTCGGGCGACATTGACCGATCTTGAGGTTGACATGTCTAACAAAGCTATACGAGGAGGCTCACAACAACGCAAACGTGCAATATCGCGCTTGGTCACAGACATCATGCCTCTTAGTTTGGAACCATGTACATGAAACCCTGACCTTTTCGTTTTCCTCCATTATCTTAGATAGGCTGAAGATAAAGGGGTATGCAAATCTGAATTCATCTCGCACTCTGACATCCTAGGGTGGTGGTATATATAAGATGTCTATATACCTAGTCGGTGTTACATATAGATAAGAAAAGTTGTGAGCATGAGATATGTGTTGAGCAAGTCATCCATTAAGTGTTTATGCTCTGACTAGATAGCAGAATCATGTGACCCTCCGTTCTACTTGCATGCCTGTTCGGTTTCCAATCTGTTACCAAAATATAATTAAAAAGTGAGTAGAAATATTGTGTTTTGCAGAAGTGAAGTCGTACTAAAAGAATGAGTGACCGGCAATTCCATTGGCAAATAGGTTACTTTTGAATATGACCCAAGGTGGCCATTCTGAATTAACAGAAGAAGTTGACATGCGCATGGTGTTAGTATCGTAATTAGTACATGCATTTAGCAGAGCAGCATGGTTGAAGAACAAATCAGATTAGCATGCAACCAACTGGCTAGCTCCTAGTGTTAGGAGGCCATCATTGGCGGCTTGGAAGGGATGGAAGCAAAAGCAGGGTGATGATCTGGTAATAGAGGGACAGGTAGTTTGAGTTCCAAGACTTCAAGATATTATTGCTTCTGTCGAAATACATCTAAGCTCCTCCCCATTCAAGTACAGTTAATTAACCCCTCCATGTACTATCTAGCATCACTAAGAAACAACATAAGCTTGTTCAATAGTTATAAGTCAACCACTTGAGCTGTTGGCATATACTCTGATCTGTGTACTTTTTTCCTTATA
>NC_041381.1:652189600-652195655 GCF_002162155.2 Triticum dicoccoides | reverse complement strand
TGTAGATTATCTGCTCATGTACTTTTTTGGCATTAGTTCATGCGACCTTATAAACAAAGGTTGGGTGCATATAGTATCATAAGTTCATGCTTAGATCCTATGACGCGACCAAAATAAAATATCCACCATCGATCCTAACAAGTCATCTGACCAAAATGGCCTTGCCTAATGCTACTTGGGGCAGCTTGAAAGCAACATTTTGGTCAACTGTGTTGTGTTTCTTCAGTTACTTAACCTGGTCGCAATGATTATCTAACATGTATGAGAGCTGGCCTGGCATCTTGGTGCGTGGTTGGTTCCTAATAGAAACTAGCTTAGCCCGCGCGGCGGCACGCCGCGCCCGTCAGTAAGTCGCGATTATGTAGACTATGGTACAAATAGTAGAACAATAAATAGTTATAAATTTTAAAAATATGCATGGTAATTTTATATGCATCTTTTGTTGTCAATTAAAGAGAAGCACAACAACATGTAAAAAAGTTGAAGGTAACAAAGAAGTAGATTTATTGTTACAACCATGCAAATGCATGGTCACAAACAGAGCAACAAACATTGGCACACCTCTAATAAAAAAACTATTTATTAAAATCATATGCATTCCACCCTACATAGCGGGCTGTATACAGAGATACAAACGTACAAAGTCACAAACGGTTTTCACCGGGCTAGATCAACCTTCTGCAGGATTAGTGCATGTAATAAAGTGGTACAGAGCTTTTGCAAATTCTTGTGCACGTCCGACATGTGGTTTTACTCATGTGTACGTCATAATAGGGTCCTCGCGATGTGGACGTTAAGGATACATGTGAAGTGGCAACACATCAGGGAAGTTACATATTTTTGCTAAAATCATTGTTTGTCTTATGAATTCATTATTGTGAGTAGCTATACTCGTGCGGCGCATGCAGGACCCCATCGATACGGTACGCGTGTTGCTATTTTTGGCTCATGTAATAGAAAATATGGATGGGCGACATAGTTTGGCATTGGCAGTGATTGAAGATGGAGAAGATAAAAGTAGATTAATTTTATAGGTGGGTTGTATATGTGTTGATGGAAAAGTTTATGTGTTAATTTTCCATCTAATGGCTAAGCTGTTGCTTGTTTTTTACACTATGATGTACTCATGTATGAACATTAAGTTCTTATATATGGACGCTGGAAAAGTTTATTTGTTAATTGTATAACTAATGGCTTAGTTGTTGGCTTGTTGCTTGTTTTCTACATTATAACGTATGTATGAACATTAAGTTGTTATATGTGGACACTGGAAAAGTTTATTGAATAAAACAGTTGCTACATTTTACACAAGGGGATTACAATTAGAGCTTGCATGCTAAATTTGTGTCGTTATGGTAAATCATTTCATCGTTCTACGACCACTTGCTAGATTGGTGCCGGTGATGAAATGGTAGAGCGCCTGTGCAAATTCTTAGACGCGGTTCTGTGCACTTTGACACCAGGGTATGTCACTATTGAGTCAATGGTGTGTGGTTGCTGTGGATACATGCGTAATGGTATGGTATCTCAAAAATTGTCATAGATTATTGTTCGAGCTTTGATTTGTCTTGTGAATTCATTTTGCTGAAAAGTCGCATGTTGACAGGCCATGTTGAGTTGCCATTGTAAGATTCATGCAAAATCTTGAACACTAAATAAGTTTCTTTTGCAACATTGAATGCTTGATGAAGAAGCCACAGCCCCTGCCAGTCGAGAGACGCCGCCACCCCTGGGTGGTCTGATGCGCTACAATCTGCAGCGTAATGCTGTTGGGTGCACCGTGCACACTACAGTGCTATAACATAATGTAATTATGTTTAACGTGATTAGCGCCATTTCGAGCAAATTTGCTAAATATAGTGTGCCCGTTCCAAATACGCTATGGCGACACTACAACGGTGAAATAGCGTGCTTTTTGTTTCAATGATTATGACATGGGTCTCTGTATTTTAAAGCAATATGGGGATATGCATTCACCATTGATTTATATTTTGGTATAGTATTGCGAAGAGAAAACCTGATCAATGCTATAAAATTAGACATTTCCCTCCTTAGCCCAGCATGAATAACAAACAAAAAAAAAATACAATGATCATGTTCACCATAGAGACTGATCATTTCATTCATGTAAGACAAAATAAGAAGAAAACATTGATCTTGTAAGTAGTGTAGAACCGGAAGAAACTGGAAAGGTTGCAGCCCACGCTATGTCTTTGAAGAGCATCTCATTGTAGATGAATAAGCAGAGCAACAATGGTAGATAAGGCATTCCTTTGTGATATAGTGCACTGTTCTGAGGAAGTCAACCAGCTGATATGAAGTTAGAGTCATCAATGGTAGATAAGCGACGCATATTTTCAAAAATAGGATATGCAAAAAGAGATGTAGTATATATCACACACCTTCCATTGGGAACGGATTCAAGTGGAAGTTACCGATGAAAGAGAAAATACTGGAAGTCCCTAGATGGGATTCTGCACTTTAGAAAATTATAAGGATGTGGAATTAAAGATGAAATTAAGTGCATGGATATGCCCTTACTTCGCGAGACCGCCAGTTCTCGTCGCGCGTCGTTGGTGGTTTATGTATAGCTTCATATTTTACGCTGGATGTGTTTTATATGTTCCCTGACTCATTAAAACATCTCAAGTAGTCATATCGCATGGAACAGAAAAAGTAACAGGAGTATCCACATGGCCACACAACCACAACTTTTCCAAAGTAAAACTGTATACACAACATTATTCACAAAAAAACAGGGGATAACAACAGCAAGCTCACAATTTCTTTTTCCCTTTTTGATGAAATGGGGATTTATATTTAAAAAAAATATATTTTTACAATAAATAAAAAAACGTTTTATATATTAAGAAACTATATATATATATTTACAACCAGTCAAAAGTTGGCTCACCACACAGAGTGGAACTGCATCCCATAACACACCGAGACTTGACACACAACCACCTAATTTGTCCCAGCCATGGACGTTTGTATTAGCAGATCGATGAACCTTATCAAAGTAAGTTGCAGACATGAAAAATAAAATCTATCTAATTTCTAGGGCACTTGCTTTTTTTTTTTGAGAAAAGGACACTATTGCAAAGTCAGACACTTGCTGTGTCAGATAAAAAATGATGGGCTGCATGGATCATTGTTTTGAGGCCTTGAAAACATGAGATAATCTGAAGCACTCAACTCACACTTTTTTTTTGAGGAATATGTCAAGCCCTTCATGACAACGTCTTTGGTCCACACCTCTGCAATGCTCATGCAGGATACTGTTTTGGAGATGTGCATACTATCGAAGACGCGTATTACGAACTGTCCTAAACCTCGAAGGGAAGAAAGACAATGAGTAGGAGGAGTATAGTGCTTTAGTGAGTAGCCCCAGGGCATTCCACAGCTCGACCCGGCCCTGCAGTGAAAGCAACATATGTTCGACTGGCTCCATCGCAGGGCAAATATCGCATAAGCATAACTGAAACCGACAGTGTCGAACATATGTGCCACCAGGACGACATATTCAGTGTACACCAGTCCGTGGGAGGGCCGGAGCCTGCAGATGCCGCAATAGGCAGCGGGCACCCTGACGCTGCCGCCACTTTCTGTGCCCAGGGCGAAGTCAGCTAGGCTTCAGGCGACGACGACGGCGGAGCCGCTGGAGGAGTAGCCAGAGATACGGCCTGGGGCACAGGGGTTTTGGCGAGGCCGCGAGGGTGTCGTCGTGCACTTACTTGTTGTTCATGATGTAGACCATCTCGTCCATCATCGTATTGGCCTGGCCATGCCCATCGCCACGGCGGCAAGCGCGGCCAACACTCTGCGCCGTCTCCCGTCTGTGCAGGTCGACCTCGTCCATGGCTGACTTGCAGCAGGGCTGGCGCGAGCTCAAGGCGGCGGCCTCCCATCTGCGCTGGAAGGCGGCGCCGGGCTGCGGTCAGAGAGACAGCGAGAGGGCGCAAGGTAGCCGGGCCGTAGCGACCTCGCACGCTGACGGCGGGAGGGCTGCGTAGGGCGGCTGGGCAAGCCGCAAGCGTCGTCGTCGGAGAACGGCTGCAAGTTGTCTGAGAGTGAGGGCGCGTTGTCGGACGCATCACGCGTCTGACTGCCATGGCGACATCGAGGTCTTGTGATGCCAGAGGCGGCCGTCTCTCGATCGCGCGCCTTTCCTACGCCGTCTGTCCTTCCTGTCATGTTCACGTTTGTGATGATTGAGACCCAGAAGCTCCACTATGATCATTGCACACGATATCGAACACATGCAGGTGTGCGTGATTTCTCACCTCTTATTTGGAGCTGCCGAGGACCATGGGAGGTGGCCCAGGCGATCGTCTCGTTCCCGCCATAGCCGAGCATGATATGGCAGGTTCGGAGCATCTGGTGCCCGACCTGAGGAACCAGCCATATGATCAGTGGTAGTGTGATCCCACATACGCAAAGCGAAGGCGGAGGGGATGCGTCTGTCGGAAGGGCGATGGAGTGGCCAGCTCCGGGAAGGAAAACGGGGGCCCGACGGTCGAGGAGTCGTAGAGGGACATGCCAACAGCAAAGTCTTGGAGAAACGCAACGGACCAACCAGAAACACGCACAGGCACTCTCATACACGTAGCAAAAGATTGAATGCACTCACCAATGGTGCAATCTACAGGCCGCTTGCCTAATGAAATTTCCCGACGGCGACTATCAACGTCCAGATTGGCACCATGCCACGAGTCGAATCGGTGGTCGGCTACAGCATGAAGCAACCAATTAAGAAAACGCACAAACCAAACGAAGAAGCATGAAATCAATACGGAGAGATCTACAAATACAGGAAGGCAAAGGAACTCACCACTCCGGGAAGAACGAAACGCTCGGCGAGAACCAAACCGAGGACGACATGCCGAATCAACTGCACCCGGGCGACCACGCGCACCAGCGGCTGCCGTCGCCGATGGCAAATCCGAAGGTAGGCGACTGGCAGCACGGTGCACGTGGGCAATAACGGCTGCCCGAATCCCAGGAGGACGGCCCCGACGGCGGCGGCCAGACCGAATAGCAGCAGACACAACCATCAGCAGAGCAGCAAACAGGACAGCAGATTGGAGAAGAAAGAGGGCATACAGAAGCAAGTGGAATGAGAGGCGCAGTCGACGACTATTTATAGCAAGCAGCCGCAAACAAGAAGGCAAGTTGGAAACGACCAGGAAAAGCGGCAGGGAAAGACCGAGAGAAATCTACGGAAGCGGCAACCGCCACGAAGAGAAACCGAGAAGCTGCGGAACGGTCCCAGCCTAGAGTACGTGGCATCAGACGGAAAAAAAAGAAGAAAAGATAAGCACTGCATGCAGGAACATGCAAAGGACGCCGTATCCAAACCGACTTCCACAGCCGTCGGAGGGGCACCCAATCCCGAACTGCGAGGAGCACGAGGCATGCAGCCAATCATCGGCGGGCGGCGCATTTTTCTACCTTTTCTTCCGGCAGTCGCTACGCACACCCAGACGTGCACACCGCTGAATCCCCCACTAATACACGTGCTGCACAACCATTGGGCGATTTTGTATGGTAAAAAAAAAGTCAAAAAAACGTGGTAAACTAAACCTGGCCAGGTTTAGTATATTTAGAATTAGTGCCCATCTCAAAGGAAGACAAAAAATTATTACAGATTAAGATCAGTGAGTGTAGTGTGGTCACCCCCTCTATCTTTTTAGAATTAAAGCACATCAACCCTCTATCTAAATTCTGCTGCAACATGAAAAGATTGCTAGATATCTAGTACTTTGGCCTAATTCAAATTATTAGAGACAAAGTGGCATGGGTTTTATTTACTCGCGCAACTCATATTAGATTTTGCGAGATTGAAATCTAATTTCCAGTTTACTTACTTACTTACAAGTCATATTAGGTTTCTATTTAGTCGCCCGTGTGCTCGCCTGCTGCGGAGAGGACGTGGTCATCTGAAGGGGGGATGCGCGATCGGACACCGATGCGTGGCTGCGGGCTTCCTCCCCCCAAGACACTAGCGGCTCCCCGGTGATAGTTTAGTGCAGCGAGGGGTTTGCTTAATGCG
>NC_041381.1:652161167-652189290 GCF_002162155.2 Triticum dicoccoides | reverse complement strand
ACAGGAACCAGTGATCTTTGGAGTAACGAAGGAGGGAGAGCTGGGGTTCTGGCTGACTTGCAGGTCCCGCCTTCCAGCTGAACGGCGCATTGTACAGCGCGTCGCGTGCTCCGAGTAGATGTTGTCTTGGACAGCTTCAGCTTCATCGGTCTTCTTCAGACCTTGCTGCTTGCTGTTCGTTCGTTTGTCTCTTCTCTTCTCCCAGTGCCGCTTCATACATGCACTACTAGAATTTTCTTATACGCCGGGTGTCTGGCTCCTCGCCGAGCGGCAAACCATGGGCACTCGGCAAATGCACATGCACTGAGTGTAACTGGATGATTTCTTTCTGGGATAAAATGTAAGCCAATGAGTGCTACTGATGTTATGTACGTGCTGTGGTTTTGTTGGTATAATCTACCAGCACGTCTGAGAGTGGTCGATCAAAAGCCCTATTCTGGATTGCATTGCCGTATGGAACCTCGTACATGTTGTTAGGCACAAATCAGCGTCAATTTCAGATGAAATGTCGTACAAGTTTATTCAAATGTCTAGGACACTACACTGGGTTATGGCGATCAGGAAGCCTAAATTGCGAGCTCTTTCACGGTACCCTTAAGTAAATATGGACCATCTGTTTTAGCGAATCAACGGCTAAGAGCATCTCCACCCGCGCTTCCAGAAAGGCCTCCCCAGGCAATTTTTTCGCGCCGGCACCGAAAACACGGCCCAGTCGGCCCCCAGGAGCCCGATTTTCGTCGGTCTGGGCCGAAATCAGCGCCGGTGGACCCAGGCCGAACCCGGCGCGCTGGGGCGCCGGGGCGAGTCGTTTTGGCGCGAAGCAGCCGCGGGCCCGCCGAGTGAGCAAGACGGGCGCTTCGTCGCCCTCATCGCCTCGGTTCCCACGGGAATCAATGCCAAGGCTGCCGCGCTACCGCCGCCGGTCAATCTTGCCATTGATTCCTCACGGGCGGCGCGTCACGGGGCGGTGCGGCGACGCCTCCCCTCCCGCCACGCATACACACGGGCGCGGCTATATAAGCCGGTGGCCTCCCTCGCCTCTGGCCACACCAGCCCTAGCCACCGAGCTCTCCCTCTCCCGTGCGCCGCCGCCGAGCCCTCCCTCTCCCTCTCCCATGCGCCCCCTCCGAGCCCTCCCTCACTTCGACAACCCGATGGCCGCACGTTTCCCCGGCGACGCCGCGGTGGCTAACGGCTTTGGCCGCCGCCCGCTCCACGAACAAGAGTCGTGGCTCCTGCTCGAGGCCAACATCCTGGCGCCGTCGGACATGCGCGCCGGGCCGACAGGGTGGAGGCTAAGCAACGGGGGAGTGCCCGTTCCCCCATTGCCTGACGCCGTGGCGCCCCCCTACTTCGCCGCCGAGGTAGAGCTCGTGCGCGCCTCCCTCACCGACGAGCAGCTCGCCCTCCCCCAGTATGCCGCCAACAACCACGCGGTCTGGGCGGCGTACTTCGAGCGCCGTCAGGAGCAGAGGCTGGCGTCCACCAACGCGGCGCCGGTGGTGGGCGGCACGAAGAACAGCGAGGGGCGCCGCGTGTGGTGGGGCGTCCCCGGCCGCACGCTCGAGGGCGTGCTGGCGCACGTTGTGGGCGGCAACGACCCGTCGCTGGCATACCCTCCCCCGGCGGCCGCCCGGCCCACCGCCGACACGTCGGGCAATGGATGCCCAGGAGGTTCGGCTCCTCCCACTAGTAGAAAAAGGGTCAAACGTGAAGCACATTAGTGCCGGTTTGTATTTGAGCCGGCACAAATGTATACATTAGTGCCGGCTCCAACGGCTAGCCAGGCCGCTCTCATTAGTACCGGTTCGTGGCTAACCTTTAGCACCGGTTCGTGCCACGAACCGGTACTAATGAGAGTGGTGGCAAGATGTTGTCAGTCTGGGCCCCCTCCAGCACCTTTAGTACCGGTTCTTGGCACGAACCGGTACTAAAGGTCGTCCTACATAAACCCTTCGTCCACCCGAGCTCGCTCTGTTCTTCCCCTTTCCCCTCTCCTCTCTGTTCTTCCCCTCTTCCTCTCGAGCTCATCACACATTTTGCCCAAAATTTGTCAAGATTTGAAGGCCCCCATCCATTCAAATGATCACAAAGGTTAGCAACTTTGTCCTTTCATATCTCATTGCTATATTAGCTCTTGCAATGCTTTATATAGTTATTAATTTGTGAGTTTAGTAATTTGGGAGGAAATATATATATGTGCTAGTATTTGATTTAATTTATATGCAATTTGAGGTTAAAATAACACTTAGTTTGCATATGTAGGTGTGGTTTACTTAGTGCCTTCTAAATCTCCGCCATAATCACCGTCGATCGCCCGTACCGTCCCGTCGCCGGCACCACCTTGTGGTGAGCCTCTTGTTCATGAAATTTTATATAAAAAATTGATGTTTGTGTGATTTGGATATATAGTTACTCGTATAATAATTATCTTACCCGTACGTTGTTTATTATACATAGTGCCATGGTTTTGATATCCGTCCCCGTCGGCCCTCGTCCTTGTTATGATTCGGATGTGGTATATTCTCTTTTAAAACTATTTGTTGCATTTTGTGTTTATGACAAATTATGCCCATCAAGTTGACATAGATATTTTTATCTAGGAGGTATGTGAACCGGAAATTCCAACCGACCCTATTGTCGAGAGGTTAAATTTAGTTGAAAGAGAAAACGAGTACTTGAAAGAAAAATTGAAAAGAATTGAGGGGGAGAAGATGGAATTGGAGTTGCATGTTGCCGATGTCGTCGATGATCACAAGATCAAGAAGGAGAAAATGCGCTTGAAGATTAGAAAGATTAGAAAATATGTCATCGATAGTGAGGCTTGGTATCATTATGCTGTTGGATCAATTGTTACCTTAGTTGCGTCTTGATCGCATTTGTTGTTGCATTTAAATGCTTTAGCTAGAGAGTTATTTGTTTGTTGCATTTAAGTGTTGTATGAACTTTATGTATGAACTTGTATTAATTTGGTCTATTCGGTGTTGTGTAATAAAGATGAGCCGGCAATGGATGTACGATGGCCGATGCTCTCCCCAGTTCGTTGAGGGCGTGCATACTTTTCTGCTTGCGGCTGAGGCAAACAAGCGGGCGGATGGTTTTATGCCTTGTCCATGTGTTGGCTGTAAGAATGGTCGCAATTACTCTATATCAAGAACCATTCACGTCCACCTGTTTGAGTCCGGTTTCATGCCCCACTATAATGTTTGGACCAAGCACGGAGAAAGAGGGGTTATGATGGAAGACAATGAAGAAGAAGAGGACGACGACAGCTATCCTGGCCATGGGTTCCCTGAATACGATGATACAACAATGGGGGAAGAAGCTGAGCCGGTAATGCGGGAAGAAGCTGAGCCGGCAATGCGGGAAGAAGCTGAAGAAGAGGCATCAGATGAGCCCGTTGATGATCTAGGTCGGGCCATTGCCGATGCAAAGAGAAACTGCGCAAGTGATTTGGAGAAGAAGAAGTTGCAGCGCATGTTAGAGGATCACAAAAAATTGTTGTACCCGAATTGAGTAGGTGACAAGAAAAAGCTGGGCACCACACTGGAATTGCTGCAATGGAAGGCAAAGAATGGTGTATCTGACAAGGGATTTGGAAAGTTGTTGGTAATGATAAAGGATATGCTTCCAAAGGACAACGAATTGCCCGAGAGTACGTACGAAGCAAAGAAGGCTGTCTGCCCTTTAGGGTTAGAGGTGCAGAAGATACATGCATGCCCTAATGATTGCATCCTCTACCGCGGTGAGTACAAGGATTTGAACGCTTGCCCGGTATGTGGTGCATTGCGCTATAAGATCAGCCGCGATGAGTATGATGATGTCGAGGGCGAGCGCCCCAGGAAGAAGATTCCTGCCAAGGTGATGTGGTATTCTCCTATAATACCACGGTTGAAATGTTTGTTCCAAAACAAAGAGCATGCCAAGGCGATGCGATGGCACAGAGAAGACCGTAAGAAAGACGGAAAGTTGAGAGTACCCGCTGACGGGTCGCAGTGGAGAAAAATCGAAAGAAAGTACGGGAAGGAGTTTGCAGATGACGCAAGGAGCGTATGATTTGGTCTAAGCGCAGATGGCATTAATCCTTTTGGGGAGCAGAGCAGCAACCATAGCACCTGGCCTGTGACTCTATGTTTGTATAACCTTCCTCCTTGGTTGTGCATGAAGCGGAAGTTCATTATGATGCCAGTGCTCATCCAAGGCCCTAAACAACCCGGTAACGATATTGATGTGTATCTAAGGCCATTAGTTGAAGAACTCTTACAACTGTGGAATGGAACAGGTGTACGTGCATGGGATGAGCACAAACAGGAAGAATTTGACCTAAAGGCATTGCTGTTCGTGACCATCAATGATTGGCCTGCTCTCAGTAACCTTTCAGGACAGACAAACAAGGGATACCGCGGATGCACGTACTGTTTGGATGATACCGACAGTATATATTTGAATAGTTGTAAGAAGAATGTGTACCTGGGACATCGTCGATTTCTTCCGAGCAGGCATCCCGTAAGAAAGAAAGGCAAGCATTTCAAAGGTGAGGCGGATCACCGGACGAAGCCTCGCCACCATACTGGTGCTGATGTACATGATATGGTCAAGGATTTGAAGGTGATATTTGGAAAGGGTCCTGGCGGACAATCTGTTCCAAAGGACGCCGACGAATGCGCACCCATGTGGAAGAAGAAATCTATATTTTGGGACCTGCCATATTGGAAAGACCTAGAGGTCCGCTCCGCAATCGACGTGATGCACGTGACGAAGAATCTTTGCGTGACCCTGCTTGGCTTCTTGGGCGTGTATGGGAAGACAAAAGATACACCTGAGGCACGGGAGGACCAGCAACGTATGCACGGAGAAGACGGCATACATCAGGGTCATGCAAGCTACGCTCTTACCAAAGAAGAGAAGGAAATCTTCTTTGAATGCCTGCTCAGTATTAAGGTACCGTCTGGCTTCTCGTCAAATATAAAGGGAATAATAAACATGGCAGAGAAAAAGTTCCAGAACCTAAAGTCTCATGACTGCCACGTGATTATGACGCAACTGCTTCCGGTTGCATTGAGGGGGCTTCTACCGGGAAATGTTCGATTAGCCATTGTGAAGCTATGTGCATTTCTCAATGCAATCTCTCAGAAGGTAATCGATCCAGAAATCATACCAAGGTTACAGAATGATTTGGTGCAATGTCTTGTCAGTTTCGAGTTGGTGTTCCCACCATCCTTCTTCAACATCATGACACACGTCCTAGTTCACCTGTGCCAAGAGATTAACGTTTTGGGTCCTGTATTTCTACACAATATGTTCCCCTTTGAGAGGTTCATGGGAGTCTTAAAGAAATATATTCATAACCGTGCTACGCCAGAAGGAAGCATCTCCAAGGGCCATCAAAATGAGGAGGTCATTGAGTTTTGTATTGACTTTATTCCTGACCTTAAGCCGATTGGTGTTCCTGAATCGCGGCATAAGGGCAGACTGGATGGAAAAGACACGCTAGGAGAGAAACAAATAATATATATGGACGGACATTCTCTCACTGAAGCACACTACACAGTTCTACAGAATTCCGCCTTAGTGGCTTCGTATATGGATGAACACAAGAATTTGCTACGCTCCAAACACTCGGAGCGGTCTGATGACTGGATTACACGTGAAAAAACCAGGAGTTTCGCCAGCTGGTTGCAGACACGTACCATGCATGACACCTCTATTGAAGATGACATGTACTTGCTGTCCCAGTTACCATCTTCGAATATAATGACTTTCAAAGGGTACGAGATAAATAGTAATACATTTTACACGATCGCCCAAGATAAGAAGAGCACCAACCAAAACAGTGGTGTCCGCTTTGATGCAGAAATCAAGACGGGAAAGGAAACATATTATAGTTATATACAGGACATATGGGAACTTGACTATCGACGTGGTTTAAAGATCCCTTTGTTTCGGTGCAAATGGGTCAATATGACATGAGGCGGGGTAACGGAAGATCCGCAGTACGGAATGACAATAGTGGATCTCAACAATCTTGCGTATGCAGACGAACCATTCGTCCTAGCCAATGATGTGGCACAAGTTTTCTATGTGAAGGACATGTCTACCAAGCCAAGAAAAAGAAAAGATAAGGAAGCGAATGCATCGTACGATGAGCCAGAGCGGCACATAGTTCTTTCTGGGAAGAGAAACATCGTGGGAGTGGATGACAAGACAGACAAGTCAGAAGATTATGAAAAGTTTGATGAAATTGCTCCATTCATAGTGAATATTGACCCGAGCATCCCGTTAAGTGATGAAGATTTTCCATGGTTACGGCGCAAAGGAACACACGCGAAGAAAAAGTTTCACACCCAAAGATCTGGGATGTGATCGGCTTCACTAGCTATCATCACTTTCTTCTGTGTTTCGCACCGAGAGGGGAATCTCTGTAATAGTTAGGGTAGTTATGTGTTTTGGCATTTGAAACGCGAAGAAATTTTATGTGCAAACAAATTCTTTCATGCCTTTACTGATTTTTAAAGTTAAGTTATTCACAAACTAGTGATTCACACTAATTTTAAATAATTCAAAATTTAAACTATTCAAATTTAAAAACTACGGGCACTAACAGAAAGTTTGTAATTTTTTGTACCTAAAACAAAAATGTTCACAAAGAAACTCTAAATACACAAAAAAAACAACACAAAAATAAATAAAGCAAAAAAAAAACCCTAACAGAAAGTTTGTAATTTTTTGTACCTAAAACAAAAATGTTCACAAAGAAACTCTAAATACACAAAAAAAACAACACAAAAATAAATAAAGCAAAAAATAAAATAAAAAAAGCCCGCCTACTAGGCCAAAGCGGCCTGCATATGACTAGAAACCCAACCTATCGTTGGGCCAGGATGCAGGCCCGCAAAGGCCAAGTGGGCCCACAGGACTGCAAAGAACACGTAGGCCCAGTAAGCCTGCTTTGGAGAGGAGCTCGAGAGAGCGACCGCACGGGGGTTTATAAACCAGTGCGGTCGCCCCTCGGCTAGCGAGGTGGGACTAAACTTGCCGCACCGCACCTGCGCCAGCGCACCCCCTTTAGTACCGGGTCGTGGCACAAACCGGTACTAAAGAGGGGGCCTTTAGTACCAGTTTGTGCCACCACCCGGTACTAAAGGGGGTCGCTTCCCGCCGCTTGGCCTGGCCAAAACAGGCCTTTAGTACCGGTTGGTGGTTCCAACCGGTACTAAAGGTGCCTTCTATATATACAACGGCTATGAAAATTTCAGTTTTCCTCTCTGTTCGTTCCTCTGTTTCCGTCTCCGTCGCCGTCGCCGCCGCCCTCGATCGTCTCCGTCGCCGCTCGTCGCCGTCACCGCCCCCGTCCCCGTCGCCGCCCCCGTCCCCGTCGCCGCTCGTCGCCGTCACCGCCCCCGTCTCCGTCGCCGCCCCGGGCCCGTCCCCGTCGCGCCATCCCCGTCCCCGTCGCGCCGTCCCCGCCGTCGCCTCGCCGTGGCCTCGCCGTCCCCGTCGCCTCGCCGTCGCCTCGCCTCGCCGTCGCCCGCTGTGAGCCCTCCCCGAGCCCGTACACACACACACAAGCATGTTTAATTAGTTTAGATAATTAGTCTTTAATTAGTTTAGATTATTTAGATTATTATTTTGTATGTTTAATTAGTTTAGATAATTAGTGTTTAATTAGTACACACACATACATATTTTGTATGTTTAATTAGTTTAGATTATTTAGATTATTATTTTTTCACTATTATATATGTATGAATGCATGTTAGATGGATATAATTAGTGTTTAATCAGTTAGAAATTAGTGTTATATAGAAATGTTAGAAATTAGTGTTATATAGAAATGTTAGAAATGTTAGAAATTTTAGTGTTATTTAGATTATTTAGATTAGCATAATTAGTGTTATATAGAAATGTTAGAAATTTTAGTTATCAAAATCCAATCATTAAAAAAATATTACTTTTTGCGGGCATATAGCTAGTATTTGTTCTCGACGATGACCGGCCCACATCCTCGTCGTCGACCCGTCCGCGACGACGTCCAGCCGACCCATGTCCGGGACTGGGTTCCGCCGGGCTGGCACTGGGAGGTGCTGCCTGGAGGGGCGCGCCGCTTGATGAGGAACCCGGCCCCGGGTCCCGTCGTCGACCCTGATCTCGTTTGGTGGCGTTCGCGTGGGCCAGTTTCGGTGCGGAGGGACCCGGCCCCGCCGGAGGTGGTACGTCGCCGTGTTAGGGAGGAGGACGAGCACGTCCATCGCTACATGGTTGCGTTAGAGGGCGGCAGGTTCTCCAATACCTGGCAGTATCTTCGGGGATCTCACTTCAGCTATGATCCTGTGAGGGTTCCTTCTCTTTGGATGTCCACCGCCCACGCCGCAGGAACCGCGAGTGTCCTAGATTCTTCTGTAGTATTCGATCTTTAATTAGCTAGCCAATGATGTACTATTCAATATTATATATTATTCGAGACAATATATCCGAGATTATATCTATTATTCTAGACGAAGTATTCGAGATTATATCTATTATTCAAGACGATGTAATTTGAATACTAAATTGTTTTATATTTCTTTTGAATTAGTTAAATAAAAGCTATGGCAGACAATACCGACAGAGAGGGAGAACAGACCATGTTCGATATGATATGCGGGCCAAATGATAATCAGAATGAAGAAGATTATGACGGCTCCGAATTTCTAAACAACACCGGAGAGGGTGATATGATATTCGATCGCGACGACCGAATTGATGAAGTCATGAACTACGATTATGACGATGACGAAGAACATGTTGATCCTGAAACAACAAAGACCGGCGAGGTATATATATTTATATAAGCAGGTATCTGGTGATCATCACATGTTTTAAATGACTCGAAGATATATTAACGAATCGATCTTTGTTTTTTCAGCCATCCGGATCGAGCAAATCTTCAGGCAAAAGGACGAAACGAGGCCCGAACAAAAAGTTGAAGGAGGGCGTAAAGTACAATATCGAGGCAGTCAGACCTAATGGCGAACCATTAGCGCCTAAGAAGATTGCGGACAAGTTCATTCGTCAGTGCGGAGTTCTTGTGAAGGACCAACTCCCGATCTCCCTTCAAGAATGGAGAGAGCCAGCAAAAGACAAAAGACAAAAAGGCAAAGAGGACGCTGCTCCACGTTCAGATGTTACTTTTGTCGACAAGAATCAAAAAGATCTGCTTTGGGATACTCTCATGGAACATTTCGCCCTACCAGATCATTTCACAGAAGCAGATGTGCAGAAAGTCAAGGACGCTGCTCTTAGGAATATGGCGGTTGCATTCAAGAACCACAAGAATCGTGAATGGGACAAGTACGTCAAGGGAGAAAGGAAGACTCCAGTATTCGAGGGAACACTAGAGAACCAACGTGCTCATTGGGACGATTTCGTGAAATTCAAGGATTCGGAATTAGCTAAGGAACGGTCGAGAATAAACAAGAAGAATGCCGAAAAAAGGATAAGTTCCATAAGCTGGGGCCAGGTGGCTATGCGGTGGCAATGCCTAAGTGGGATAAGTCTGAGAAAGAGATGGAGGATGCAGGTGCCACTCCGGTTACTAAGAGCCGGCCCCCCAGGGTCAGGAATTGGTTCTATGCGCATGGGGGGAGTTGGACCCGAAGACAGGCAATGTTTCGACGAGGGCAAGTCTGAAGGGAGCCAACGATGTGATACTTGTTGCAATAGAAGAGGCACGATCGGGGGTGTTCCAGCCCAACAGAGAGAACGACGAGCTTACGCGTGCCCTGGGAAATCCTGAACACCCGGGAAGAACACGAGGCAAGGGCGTTATTCCGTGGTATGAGGGGTTCTCAGACTGGAACACCGACTACAGAACCCGTGCGAGAAAGAAGATTGCTGAGGAGAAGAAGAGGAAGATGGAGGAGGAGCAGAGGAAGCGGGACTATGAACGCCTTCAAGGCCTAGAAGCAAGTCAAGCGGAATTGGTAGTCAAATTCCAGTAGCAGCAGGAGCAGATCGACTCACTTACCCAGCAAAGGGGGTCTTAGCAGCTGCAGCAGCTAGCGAATGATCCAGCATTGGATAGCACTGCCCCATCCATGCCGAGAAGCAGCGTGGGTTCCGCCCCGGACGACGCAATGCTGGGTAGATACCCCGTGGATGACATCACGGAGAACACTAGCTGCGAGCTACACGTCAAAATGAAGAACATATCCATGAAGGTGGCGGACGCCGCTGCTTTTACAAATCCCCCCGAGGCAACCTTCCATTGCAACCCGATTCCAGCGGGCTATGCTCGTGTCTTGGTTGATGAGGTGGTGGACCCATATTCGGAGCTAGAGCTTGACTATCCTGGAGGTGACGACGAGCGCTTTCTCGGAGATGCCAAACATTGTATCATCCTATGGAAAAAGGATTGCATCATCATTCGAAGGCCACCGACACCGCGTCAGCCGACTCCTCGTCGAAGTCCGCCACCGAGTCAGCAGTCTCCCGCTCCTGCAAGTCCACCAAGTCCGGCAAAGTGTCAGGCCACTCCTCCTCCAAGTCCGGCAAAGTGTCAGACCACTCCTCCTCCTCCAAGTCCGCCACAGCGTCAGACATCCACTCCTCCTCCAAGTCCGGCACAGCTTCAGGCGGCCACTCCTCCTCGTCCAACTCAGCCCCGTCAGCCGTCTCCGCCGCCTCAGCAATCACAGAAGAGACACCCCGCAGCTATGGTGCGTAGAGGTACGAGTCGAGGTAGTACAGGAAGTACAGGCGGAGGCAAGCGATATAAATATGGTCCAAGCCTCACGCCTCTTCCGCAGAGGGCTTATGACAGGTCCGAGGAGGAAATCGCAGCCATATCCAAGTCCGAGGTGGAAGCCCATTTTGCACCGAAACCGCCAACACCGCCAAGGGAGAAAGTGCCTGAGGAAACGATTGACCACTTCATTCGTATGGCTCAACCACCAGCTCCCGAGCCTGTTGACACAGACTATGAGCGCCACATCAGGAAGTTAAATCGAGCACGTGTACGTAAGGAGGCGGGCTCGGGATCGAGCAAACAAGAAGCAGCTGTCAAAAAATGCGGGAAAACCATTCCCCAGCTGGGAGAACAGGCGGCGCAATCGATCCCCTCGCTTGTTGTGCCAACAACACGTGACAGTACGCACGTCCAATATTATTGTGGGCAAACAGTTTACGTTCCTGAGGTGGGCAATGTGGTAATAACGGAGGAGCATATAATGCAGGCTGAAGTTCTCAAAATCACTGTTGGACAACTCCTCAAGATCGAGCCCATGTCTGTGCTTAGAGAGGATGAAATAAAACGAAAGTATGTCCGGGGCCAACCTTTGTTCGAGCCAGACAAGGTCAAGAACCTCCCAACGAAAATGTATGAATTGCATCAATGGTACATATGAACATTACCAAGATTTCCGATCGATTGTCCCTCATGGTGAATGTCAAGGAGGATCATTACTATCATGAGAAAGCTGTGTCCGTTGAGTATTCTGAACTGTTTCAGTTATACAATCAAGACGCACTCGACAAATCTATCGTCAGTTGCTATTGTCTGTAAGTGATTTCTTTCTGTAATTTAAGTCTCAAGCTAGTTGTAGTGATCCTTATCATTACG
This sequence comes from Triticum dicoccoides, assembly GCF_002162155.2. Classification (NCBI taxonomy): domain Eukaryota; kingdom Viridiplantae; phylum Streptophyta; class Magnoliopsida; order Poales; family Poaceae; genus Triticum; species Triticum dicoccoides. The sequence goes on along the minus strand of NC_041381.1, from coordinate 652,177,691 downwards.
TGTAATTATCCTCACTATATTCTTTTTTGTGGTATTATATGCAGGTTGAAGATGTATGAAATGAGAAAAGGTGGACACTATGGCATTAGGTTCATTGACCCAAACACCGTTAATGAATACATATGGAAAATAGATGAACATCATCAAAAGGCCGTAGAGGACAGCATGCTAGAGTTCTTGAAGCGCCTCAAATACAATGAAGATATACTACTTTCTTACAACTTCCAGTGAGTCACACTGTCTTGTACTACAAATTCTCTGTTTTTGCCTACTAGCTAGCTACATATTTTTGCTTACATATGCCCGCTTAATTAAGACATGCAAACGTGTGTGAATGCAGATTTCACTGGGTCTTGTGTATCATTAAAGTTGACGACGAAATAGTTGAAATACTGGACTCACTACTCAAAGTTAAAACTGACTATAACATCTTGTTTGGGATAGTCAACAGGTAATTTTAATCATTATTAACTATATATCTCGGCCTATTTAGTTCGTCATTTCATGATATGAACTATTTAATAACCCATTTATTCATTTTCTTTGTCGGCGGGCAGGGCTTGGGCAAGGTTCATCAGCGTCACGGATGTCGAATGGAAAAAAAAGCTTCAATAGTTTCGACCCAAGGTAAGTAATTAAGTACTGCTAGCTAGCTAGCTAGCTGCCATCTCTTTAATTAGCATGCTTGATTAATTATTATCTGATCAAATTCCATTCTCGTAAAGGCCCTGAAGCAGGCGCAGGGGACTGATCTGTGTGCATTCTGCGTTTGCGAGAACATTCGCATGATGGCGTCCGAAAGGAGCAGATCTCAAAGACAGAAATGGATACGCTTATCAGAACACTATTCACAATTTTTACACCATTATCGATATCTAGTCACACAACTAATACACATGCATATTGATCTCCTTCTTAACAGTTCAAAGAGGTGTGGGAGAAGCTCCTAGAAACGCAGCGCGTAGAAGCACTTCAAGAGGAAATAGCGGGATTTTTGCTCGACCAGGTCATAAATCCGAAGGGAGAATACTATTACCCGCTACCGCCCCCATGAAAACCACTTTCAATTGTCATCGTGCTCCGAAGGCACCAATTAGGCTAATGCCACTGGCTCCGAAGGCAACATGCATATGTAGGAGAAATTGTATATAGCTAGCTATACATTTGTGTATGTGTGAATTAATTAATATGGTGGTTTGTGAGACATTGATGATATATATATGCATGATTGGTTCTACTAGAAATTCTATTTATTTATATATATATATATATATATATATATATATATATATATATATGCATAACGTGTACAATGTGTAGTATCGTAAAATACCAGCAAACAAAAAAGAATTAAAATGGAAACACAAAATTAAATGAAAAAAAAATCATAAAACTAAAAAACCCAAACCTTATAGTACCGGTTGGTATTACCAACCGGTACTAAAGGGCTCCAGCCCCCCGGAGCTGGCTCGTGCCACGTGGTTGCCCTTTACCACCGGTTCGTGCTGAACCGGTAATAAAGGGGGGGGGGCTTTAGTGCCCACACTTTAGTGCCGGTTATGGAACCGGCACTAAAGGGCCTTATGGACCGGTGCTATTGCCCGGTTCTGCACTAGTGTCCTCGTCTTCCTCCTCGCACTCCTCCTCACGGTCTTTTTCCCACTCCTCCGGCTCTCCTGCGCTGATCGGCGTCAAGGCCGAGCCCGCGGCGGAGACGCCGCTCGGCCGGCGCACTTGCAGCGCCGGCATCGTCATCAACGAGGGCGGCCAACGCCTCCTCGACGGCTTCTCCGTGCTTCATCAAGCCAAAAAGGGAGCCGGGGTTCGCGCCGGTGAAAACAGAGCCGGGGCTCCCCGCCGTGAAGACGGAGCACGGCGACATGGAGCTCGACGACGAGGCGGCCCTGAAATGGGCGCACAAGGACTTCCTGAAGATAGGGAGGGAGCGCCAGTGCGCCACCCTGCGGCGCTCCGAGCAGCGCCGCCGGGGCCGCGACGAAGGCGGAGTCATCGTCCTCGACGACAGCGACGACGACGACGCGCCGCTGCCGCCGCCACCAGTCCGCCATGGTGACGCCGGGCAGGGGTCCAGCAGCGACGGCCATGTCAAGGAGGAGAAGGCCGCCGACGACAACGACGGCGAGGATGGCGGCGACGACGGCGACTACTCCGCTTTCAGCGATTTATTTTTTAGATATATTTGCTGTGTGAGCCGCGAACATGTCTAATATATGCCAAAGTTTGCTGAAATTTAGCCGTGTTTAACCGAACTTCGCCCAATGTTTTTTTTTTGAAAAAATTAGACGTGTCTGGGGGCGGCCCTGGGGCCGGCGACTTAGGACCAACTCCCTCCCAAGACGTTGTTTTGCGCCGACTCGCCCCTAGGCGGCCATTTTAGTCGTCCCCTGAGAGGCCAACGGCTGGAGATGCTCTAAGGTTAGTCTGTACTTCTCCTTAAGGTGAGCAGTATTCACTAAATCAGGGGTAAATTCAGGTAAAGGCCACATCCCCACGGTCAATTAGTGAAGTAGATAATTTTCATGACAACCGTGTTGTTTGGTCTCGCTTCGACTAGGGCGGCGGCCAAGCCAGCTGCCGGACAATCCCATGATCCCATCCTTCGGATTCCCAATCCCTCATCGCCCGGCTGATTGTGAGATGCCGGCAGATCCATTCGGTGCCTGCTCGGCACCTAGGGAGGGCAGCGGCATGATGACCGGGATCAATGCGACCGGCGACGAAGCATGGCAGCTCCATCCTTTGTCGGCGAACAAGGTCAGAGTGTCAGACGGCAACCATCACTCTCCGGCAACTATGGCCAAACGGCGGCACGATGCAGTCAAATAGGAAACGATTGACGGGTTGATCCAGAACGAAAACGCTTGATGGTCTGGGGGAATGAGTTTTCGAGTACGGGCTCCACGGAGCCCTTTACATTTTATTGAATATTTTTTGTATCTTATACCTTCAACTTTTTTGAAGAAAATACATAAACACAAACATGTGTAGTATGCTTGTGTGAAATTTCATCAATATGTTTCATATTCCCTCCGTCCGAAAAAGCGTGTCTCAAGCTTGTCTCTCAAATGGATGTATCTAGCACTAATTTGATACTAGATACATTCATTTGAGGGACAAGTTTTTCGGACGGAGGGAGTATGTGGCACATAAAAAGAAGATAAATACGTGGACTAAAATGGGCCTGCTTTTGTTGTATTAGGGCCATAAATTTGTATCTTTGTGTAGACTACAAATCACCATATTATTTAGTGAAACTTCACTTCCTCAGAAAAAAAAAAGAAACTTCACAGATACATAAAAAACAACTATCTGCAGGAAAGGAAATAAATTTTGATACTTTTAAATAAGCGTTTCAATTTTTAATTTTTAAATACCGGGCTCACTAGAGCCCTGGATCGGAGCCTAAACACTGCATCCATGGTCCAAGTCCATTGCATCATGAAAAACGTGTGAAATGGAATCTGGTCTGTTCTTTCCAAGTTTTAAGCACTCCTTAATTAAATGACTTCACAGCCGTAGAAAATCCACAAGCAACATGTTTATCTTGGTTATAGGGAACAGGCTTACATACGTGGATGTTTCGAGGCACAAGGAGCTTGATGAAAAGGCACCCTCTTTGAGATACGGAAACAACTTCCCTCCGAAGCAATAGATTAGTTCCAGGGAGGCTCTGAAGCACGCGTCTCACTGCGCCAAAGCATAGCGGAGTACTCCTTCCATCCCAAATTACTTGTCGAAAAAATAGATGTATCTAGATGTATTTTAGTTTTTAATACATCACTTTTATTCATTTCGGTGACAAGTAATTTTGGATGAAGGGGCAAGTGTTATGTTAGCTATTTTGAAATGGACCACACTCCCGCAGCTGTCTCACCTCCTCCAACTGACTGACATTAACCATCTCTACACCATATAAACAAATGCAGCAGGCCTGACGTCTCTGCTCACTAACTAGTCTTGGTATTTCCTTCCATGTCTTCGGTTCCAATGGTTTGAGTGGTTGAAATTCCATCACTGTACATATCATATCACAAATCATGTCAGAACGAACCTGTAACACAGTAATTTAACATGAAAATTTATACCATACGCCACTAAACATAATGGAGCACAGACACGTTGATATGGTACATGCTACATCAAATGGCAAAGATAGAAAGACATCCATACCTACATTTTTTTTTGGAAAAGGGGCGCAGCCCCGGCATCTGCATCAGAAAGATGCATACGGCCACATTTATTAAAATAAAATAGGTCCAACAAAGGTCTGTAACTTCGTTACACAATAGTCCCCAAACGGCTCACAAAGAGCAGCAAAGTAAAAGCCACAGCCGGCATGCAAAATAAAGATAAAAAACTAATTGCTTATCCTATTACATGACCGCCATCTAAACTGGCTGAAAATAGCCCGAGCTACCATCTCCCATCGGGCAGATCCAGTAACCAAATGCTCCCTGACCTCCGTCTGAGTGAATAGAAATGGCCATCTAGATTTCCAGTTGCTGCTGCAGGCACCCATATGGAGCTTCTTTATAGCAGGACATCCAGTAATTACAAGCTTGATATCCATATGCTTGTGGCTTATTCGAAAGGGTTTCCAACGATTTGTTGTTCTGAATGTCCAGATGCTTGAGGGAAGTTGGCAGACGGAGTTTCCCCCCTACCCCATGCCAGCACACCACCCTATTATTAGATATTTAAGGCAAGGAGGAAGAAAAATGTTCACATTTCGGATTTTCTAGAGCAGAAGGGTCATTTACTATTGGGCAGCACTCAGCGTCGGTGCGCCGGCCGAAAGTTTCGGCCGGTCACATGCCAGCCGCGCGATACGAGTCATACTGACCGTGTGATTCTGACGTCCACCTCGTTTTACAACTGCTTCGTAGAAAAAAAAGGAAAACTGCCTTTGACCTCGTCAAACCGCCACAAATCCAGGCTCGCGTGTCCTCCTCACCGCCGCCTGCTTCCAGCACGTAGTGCGCACTCATCAGCGCCGCACTTTTAGGCTCCACCGTTCGTCGTCGAATCCGATTGTAGTGTTTCGTGGCCCTCGCCGAGCTAGCACTATGCCGCCGGCAAGCTCGTTGCTCCATGTCGCCCTGGTCGGAGCACACGCCGTCGAGCTCACGGCACACGTCGCCGTGGTCGCCGGACGTACTTCTTGGCTCGTCGCCGTCCTGCTCCATTAAAACGCATGCAGCAAAAAAAGCTCATTAGTCCCAGCAAAAAAGTGGTTAGCCATCACGGGGAGATGAATGGTTGAAGCTTTCTTCATCGCCGGTTGTAGCTTTTGTCACCGACGGTTGCAGTTTTTCGTCGTCGTTTCTTCCGTCGTCTATGGATGAAGCTTTTCTCGCCGGTTGAAGCTTTTCTCATCGCTGTTTTCAGCAAAAAAAAAATCATTGTAGCATCTTCTTCTCACCCACCCTGGTCACCGGTGGCAACTTTTTTCGCAGAGGGTTGCAACTTTTCGTGTCGCCGGCCGCGGCTTCCGCCATGCCGGTTGTAGCATTTGCAATCACCGAACATGCTTTCCTCCCCGGTTGCCATTGCAGCTTTCCCATCACCCGTGGACGCTTCTGCCATTAACGGTTGCAGCACCTCATGATGTCGCTTCCAGCAAATGCGCTGCTCGTGGTCACCACCGATGTAGCTTTGTGGTCACCACCAATGATGGTTGAAGCTTTTTTGTTTGCTCATTGTAGCAAATTTGCTTGCCGGTTGTAGCACTTTTGGTCATTGGTTGTAGCACATTTGGGCGTCACCGCAGAAAACACTGATGATGCAGCAAAAATGGATGTTGGCTCCAGCCTCCGGCTTTGCCAGTTGTAGGAATTTCTAATGCTGGTTGACACAAGACGCATGACGCCGGTTGTAGCAAAAAAATGTGACGGCCATGCGATGTAGCAAAATGCGGCACTAGTTGTAGTCGGATGGGGCACCCGTTGTAGCAATTCATGACACCCGTTGTAGCATGTAGCAAAAAAAAACGATGGTTCGTGCAATGTAGCAAAACGCGACGCTGGTTGTAGCTGAGTGGTGTGCCGGTTGTAGCAAAATGTGATATCGGTTGTAGCATGTAACAAAAAACGCGACGTCTGCAGTGTTGCTTGGAATAGCACCGCCGTCCTTGCAGCTCGCGGTCACCATGCTCGCCGTCCATGATGGGAGCTCTCCTGGGCACCCGGTTGTAGCAGGCCATGACACGGTCCCAGCTTCCGCCAAGGCCGGTTGCAACACATCTCATTGTGGGCACGTCTTCTCCGGTGACCGGTCGCCGCTCGTAGCACGGCCTTGTCGGAGCGTGCAACACGACGTTGGAGGGCAATGAGGTGTGGGGTTGCATGGCTAGACCGTCGCCCCAGGCGCGCGGCTGTCCTCGTGGCCGGTTGCGGCATCCAGTCCCAGCCCGCCCCGACTCGACGTCGATGACCTCACCTGCCAGCAATGAGTGGCTGGGTGTGTGGTGGGGGGCTATTGCCGGTTAGTGCTCGGCAGGAACGCCTAGACGCAGGAGGAAGAAGAGCAAAATGAGCGGCTAAAAAAACCCGCAAGAGGATAAGGATGGGAGGTGGGCCTACTAGCAGCAACAGCTAGCGCGCGGGTGCGACCGGCTGAAGCTTCGGCCGGCGCCCCGGTGTGAAACGTTTTCCTTTTGCTTTTGAAGATTTTTCACTTGGCGAGTGATACGTGCCGGTCCGCCGGCCAAAATTTCGGCCGGTCTAACCGCGCACGTATGATTCGATCTATAACAACCGCACAATTCCTCTTCCCCAACTACTTCGCTACTAAGAAAAAAACATGGCGCCTGTTCATCACGAGCAGTCCCGTGATCCCCAATACGTCAGCCAACTCGCCGGCCATCCACGTCGCCGTTGGCCGCCGCCCTCGTCACCGTCGGCTGACTCCCATTGGTTCCATAGGACGCCGCTCTCGTCGCTGGTGGTCGCCATCGCATCCCCGTCCCTGCCGGTTCCAGCAGGATCTCGCCTCCACTCATAGCAAAACGATGCCGTCGTAGCAAAACGTCCGACGTATCTGTCGTTGCAGCACCTAAGTTGCCGCCATCGTATCACGCCCGTCACCGCACCACCGTGCCTCCGGCCACAACACTCATTGCCGCCGCTCGCATCCCAGTTGAAGCTTTTTCTCGTGTTGGTTGAAGCTTTTTCTCATGGCAGTTGAAGCTTTTTTCCACCCATCGACGCTCGCTTGCATGGGGTTGAATGAACGACGACTGCCAATGAACTCCATTTAAATGGATGTAGCAAAAAAAATTCGCAGGTTGTAGCAAAAAACAGTGACGGTTGCAGCAAAAACGCCGTCGCCGCCATCCTCGTCGCATCTCCGCCATTAATGAATGTAGCAAAAAAAATTCACCGGTCGAAGCAAAATTCGATGATGGTTGCAGCAACAGATCGTAGCTCCGTCATTAGTGGATGTAGCAAAAAATATCGCTGGTTCTAGCATGCCGTGATGTTGGTTCCAGCATGCAACGACCACGGTCGCGGCATGCAGCACCCGCTGCCCTTGAGCTTGCAGCTCCATGGTGGTATGGGCATGACCATGGTCGCCACGGTCACATCACCGACAAAAACGGATGCAGCTTCGCGGGGCTGCGGTTGCAGCTTCTTTTCTCATGCCTGTCGGAGCTTCAGCCAGCAGTGATGAACATGGATATTGAAGACGACATGGGAAGAAGATAAATATGATGGCTGAGAAAAAAAAAGTGGTCGTGGGCCAAAGGACGTGGTGGGCCAAGGAGGAAAAACGAACGACACGGAACATGGACAGGGAGATGTTTGTGCGCTCGATTCCTGCGCGATCGAGCGGAGCGCGTGCGAACCGGCCGAAGCGATGTCTGTGCGCTCGATTCCTGCACGATCGAGCGGAGCGCGTGCGAACCGGCCGAAGCTTCGGCCGGTGCGCCGTTGTCTATCGTTTCCCTTTACTATTTGCTATTTTGTGCTCACTTCCTCCAACGTTCTTGTGTGGGTTTCTTTGCTAAGATATGCTAATATTTAAAGGGGTCTTAAACATTAGTATTGACTCAAATTTCATTTCACATGTTTTTCATGATGCAATGAACTTGAACTACTCTCCTTTCTTAACTTCCGACCATCTGATGGCACACATGCATGAGCAAAACTAATTGACAAAAAATGCATATTAAATGAAGTTGGTGACTTTGCGCCATTCAATACTAACCGTTGTCAGTTCTCCTACCAAACACAATGTTCCTATTCAGTGTGTTCCTTGGGAAGAGATCGGAAATTAAACATGCAAGCCAATGGTCACATGATTCTGTAGTGTACTCACGTGGTAAAAATGATATGATAAATATTCCCTGAAAAGCTTGCACACACTATTCCGTTTTCACAAGAAGAGCTAACTATGACTAGGGATGTATGGAAGTCCTATATATACCTTCTTACCTAGGATCTCAAATTAAGTGAGCATGATATGGATACTAATCTGTTTACTCATTATACAGCTTCAAATCTTCTGAAATATTGGAGGAAAACAAATATAACATGGTACATTTACTAACTGTAAATCTGTATTGACTTGTCATATTGAAAATAGTGTTGTCGGTGCTTCCAACTACTATATATACTCACTTCAAAAGGTTGTTCTGAATTCCAGGTCCCACGGTCGATCTCTAAAGTTGCCCGATCACAAGAACAGATGCCAGCTTGAGGTGAACAACTGTTCTTTCCCACTGTTTACTCAGAGCTTCATGTTTTTCCCTCATAGCTAAAGCTTGCACAATATGTTACAGGACTACCAACTCTGCCACATTATTTCAGTGAGAGAAGCATGGGAGATGATGCTCTCAATGTAGAGCAACTAATAAAGAATGGAAATGCATTGAAGATCGATTTGAAAAAAAAGCTAGGCTGCTAGAAGGGTAAGCTTATGTCTTATGGAGGTCGGCTGGTGCTGATCAATTCAGTACTAAATAGTATGCCGATGTTTCTTCTATCTTTCTTTGAGGTACCTAATTAGGAAGACACTAGACTTCTATCGATCTCGCTTTTTCTAGCAGTCAGATGAGGTTAAGGCAAAATATCGCTTGCCAAGATGGGATATTATTTGTCGACCCAAAGACCAGGGGGGTCTTGGGATTCAGAACCTCTAGATTAAAAATAAATTCCTTCTAAGCAAATGGCTATATAGGTTATCCGTAGAATCGGATGGCATGTGGGCACAAATTTTAAGGAACAAATACTTACACTCTAAAACTCTGGCTCAGGTTACCATAAGACCAAATGATTTGCCGTTTTGGAAGGGGCTCATGAGAACAATATATAGTGACCTTTTTATAGGGCAAAATTCGTTGTTGGGGACGGAACGACAACAAGGTTTTGAAAGGATACATGGTTAGGAGAGACACTGCCCCTTGAATATCAGCGTGGGCTCCTTTTCCTCCCCAAATTTATCGTTGCCATCTCATTCTGTAACAACCTTTCCGTAAAATTCGTCCGTAGATGTAGAAAAACTCGCGGCTAAGACCACTTTATGGCTCACGGCTGCGAACGTGTTTTGGGTCACCGGTGTCTCCATGGGAACGATTGCTCCTGAACAGGAGAAGGCATTCAGGGAGGCCACTGTCATATTTCTCGGAGCAGTTCTTAGCGTGATCGGAGATAAACTGGTTGACACATATTTGCATGTGCATGTCGCCAAGGACTTGTGGGAGGTGCTCGAATCTAAGTTCGCGGCCGCCAATGCCGGGAGCGAGATGTATATTATAGAGCAATTCCACGATTACAAGATGGTTGAGAACCGTCTTGTATTGGAGCAGGCTAATGAGATAATATGCATCGTTAAGGAGCTTGATCTTCTTAAGTGCGATTTACCGACAAGTTTGTCACAGGCTGTGTTATTGCTAAGCTTCCTAATTCCTGGAGGAATTTTTCCACCAATCAGAAACATCAAAGGCGTGAATTCTCAGTGGAGAATGTCATTGGTCATCTTGAGTGTTGAGCAGAATTCGAGGGCAATGGACTCGCACGGAAAAGGGGCCGAAGGGACTTTTGTCGCCAACATGGTGAACCAGAGGGACTTCAACTCCCACAAGCCCTAGGGAAAGAGCGGTGTCCAACACAATACCGACTTTAAGAAGGGTAAGAAGACCTTCAAGAAGAACAAGAAAGATGAGGGCTGCTTTAGTTATGGTTCGGTTGAACACTGGCAACAAGTGCCCAAACAAGTTTAAGAAGTCAGGACAGGACTCCAAGTCTGTCAACATGATTGTGGGCAACAATGAGAATGGTGCATCTAGGTACGGTAATCTGATTACTGTTTTTTTAGTGTTTCAGCCCAACGATTGGTGGGTGCACACAGGTGCAGGTGTTCATGTGTGTGCTGACATTTCATTATTCTCTTCTTACCAGGTCACAGGCCACGGGTTCGTATTGATGGGGAATGGCGCGAGTGCTTCTGTTCATGGTGTTGGCACGGTCGATCTGAAGTTTACTTTGGGAAGGCTCATGCAGCTGAAGAACGTGCAGCATCTCCCCGCCATCAAGAAGAACCTCGTTAGTGGCTCCCTTCTATGTAGAGAAGGAATTAAGTTGGTCTTCGAGTCTAATAAATTAGTTGTTACTAAATATTGACTATTTGTTGGAAAAGTTTATGAGAGCGAAGGGATGTTCCGCCTTTTCCTCGCTGATTTTTGTAATAAAGTCGTGAACCATATTCATTCGAGTGTTAATGAATCTAAAGTTGGGCATTCATGTCTTTGTCACATTAGTTTTCGGGGTTGACCTCCACGCTTCCTCCTGGAAAACAAAGCTTATAGTTTTGCTAGTAATTAAAAACAACACCCGAATAAAAAAAACGTAAACATACTTTGGCCTTTCAGGAGTGTAACGATATTTTGGAGATCCTTTTCGGTGCCCAAGTTCCTAGCACAACTTGCATATATTTTTGTTACCTTTTTGGCTTTGCATCCTTCTTCCCCTTCCCCTTTTTACTACTCCCACCTTTCTCAAACCATGCCTTGAATCTACTCTCTTTAGGCTTGCCAGCCTTTCTTTTTGTTAGGAGAAGACACATGGAAAATTCAATTTCCACTTCAGGCCACTGAGGCTGATCTGTAAGTGCTGGAATTGGAGTTGCATATGCAGCCTTGAATCTTGCCACTGAGTAATATTCATGCAAATATGGGTGCATGTTTTGTCTTGGGTTGGGAGGCCAAGAAAAGAATGGAATGGTCACATGGTTTCCCGGTGTGTTGCCACTCGAGGAAAGTGCAGTCATGCAACTCAATGTTAACAACATGCCTCCTTCCAGTCTTGGTATCTCTAGCTTCAGCACCCCACAATGAAGATTTTTCCACAGACAAATGTGTAAGATTTCTGCTCCTGTTCACCACCTGTTGTAGCATTGCAGGAAGCTTATCACCTTGCAGACAATCACCAATCCTTCTTCTCAATTCCCACATGCGCATGATCATGATCCTGATTTGGTCAACCATGTCATGCACAGGCAAATTCTTTAACTGCTTTATCTTGTTGTTGAAACTTTCTGCCAAGTTATTGTTGATACGATCACATTTGATGGCAGTGTTAAATCCTGACCTGTACCACAATAGAGAATGATAGGTGTTCAACCTTGGACCAAACTCACTTCATGCTGCTTTTATCTTATCAAGATGATATGAATGTGTTTGTTTGGTGTAAGATCTTGCTGCTGGACACATTCTCCCAAATTCTTCCCCTCTGAATTTTTTGATCAAATTCATCCACATATGGCCAAAGCACTCACTCTGCTCAGAATGAGGAAAAAAATCTTCACTGCATTTTCTAGCCCTTTACATGCATCTATGTGTACTGCCAAAGGTGACACTGTCCCTATGCATCTTTTCAACTGTATCATGAACCATGTCCATGAAACCTCTATCTCTAACTGAAAGAAACCAATAGCAACAGGGAACATCCAGTTGTGTCCATCTAAAGCATTGCATGCTGCCAATTGACCATTCCATTTGCCTGTCAAAAAAGATGAGTCTATTCTCAAATATGGATGGTGCCCTGCTTTGGAGCCATCTATGCAAGGATTTAAAGCCATAACGAACTTGGAGAAAAGATCTCTACCATTCTCTATTACCTCAGTATCTATCTCCACAATACTGCCAGGTGACCTCTTTTCCACCTCTGCTTTGAAGTTATAAAGCATCCTAAAAGTATTTGCCCAATCACCATATAATTCTTTCATTGCCCACTGTTTTGCTTTCCACACTATGGTATACTTCACCTTAACAGGGTACTGCTTTTTCAAGTCCACTTTAAGTTTTTTTGCTATAGCGTTCGGTTTCTTGGCTAAAATTGGAGTGATCTTTTCTGCAATCCAAAGCTGTGATGTCATGGTTGATACTCTTTGTGAACTTGTAATACAAGTATGTGGATTTGGGATTTGATTAACCCTAATGGTACTTCCATCAGGTTGACTTCTAGCAGATATGTACCACTTGCAAGGCCTAACACTTCCATCGAAACCTCTGCACCTTGCATAAAATTTCTTTCTGTCAGTCCACATAGTCTTGGGATCAAACTCATGTTTGACTGCATAAGTCTTGAAACACATCCTAAACTCCTTCATGCTTGGGAACAACTTGCCCACTTCAATAACAGGATTTTCTTTGTCATATACACTTACAAGCTCATCAGCATGTGTATCATCTACATCATCTGTAGCATCTTTCATCAGCTGTCCATCCACATCTTCACAAGCATCTATGTTAGCATCATTAGGCAAACTCGATTCGTCCCTCTCTTCCTCATCTTGATCATCTACAAGATCTACTGGAATGCCAAAAAAATTGGCCATCTCAGTGTCAGCCATTGGTGCAATGACCAAATCAGTAGTGTCTTCTAATTGTATTGAATTCCAATCAACACAAACAACCCTTGCAGCACCATCACATCCCTCTTCTGCATCTTGCTCAGGCCCCTCTATTACTGTCACCTCACCCGTAAACATGGGCATTATCTGTCTCTGTCAAGCCCAATCATTATCTACCGTCTGCGAAGCCAACTTTGAGGGCACATATCCAACCTTAGAATCTGATTTCAGATCAACGAGCTCTGCATGAAAGGTAGTCTGTTTGCTTGCCCAGCCGTCTTGCCGATCGATTTCATCAACCATCTCTTCACCATTCTCAATTTTCACATACTCACCCTTCCAATTATCAAACCATAACAATGCCACCTCTTGCTCTGGACCCCAAAAAATGCTTTCCCCAATTTTCTCCACAATAACATTCCTCACGGCCATCTCTTCCATGCTCTGTATTTCCTGTGGATCAACCTCTTCAAATTCAACCTCCCATTTCACAATTGTATCTCTCTCTATGTCTCTCACACTACCATCAACTAGCTTTGCTTTAGATGGTAAGAAATCAACACTAAATTCAAAGGTACGAGCAACAATCCCCCTGTTTATCAATGGCGGGCACTGTGAGGCAGCGGAAGCTGACGAGGCACAGATCACAGGGTTGAAGAGGTTGGACAGGGTGATAACCTGGTTGACGTAGTCTCTCGTGGCTCCATCTCATTCAGCCCAACGCCGCCCCACCGCCGCTCCCCAGTCTCACCCACCTCCACAATCTGGATCTCATGGAAAACAGGGGCAAACAGAGGCTCACTTGGTCAGATCTAACTCAAGACAGAGGGAAATGGTGCCGAATACACTCACCACATGCGCAGCCACGGCCGTGGACGAAAGCTCCGCCGCCACCGAGAACGAAGAAGAGAGCAGCAACTAGAAGCAGGGGAGAAGCACGTGTCCAGTCAGGCGGGGAATCGATGCACTGCCAAGTGGGACCCACCACCAGACACACTGATTTGTTTGACCCCCTGTTTTTACCTTAACTGCAGTCCCGTTGACGACCGGGCCCGTGTTTTAACCACCTGGTCATATATATTGGGGCTATTATTGCCCTGTAAGACGGTGCACATGAGCTATTTCTGGCAACTACGTCGCACCCCTTCCAATTCACATGAAATGTTTCGCACAGGAGCTATTGACCCCAATTTAAATTAGTCTGCACACCTGGTTCCTGCCATTTCCCCTTCCTGTATCAGCACACAAGTTCGTAGATGCAAAAACCGATTCCAGACATTGATTGGTGTCAAAATAATTTAGCTGCAGCATGTTGTTTGTGGGATCGAGAGATAACCTCGAGCCATGGATTTACCGGCTGGCAACAAGCCATGCCACAAGGGAAAGTTGGGGCTTATACCAAGTGCACCACAAAGAAAGCCTTCCTGGCAGGAGCTCGTGAAGCTAGAGGATCATGACATTCCGGAGTAGTGCGAGTACACACAAACCCCCCAGAAACTGTGTGAGATCTAAATGATAGCCATATTATTTACTATACATCCGCATTTAATGAGATTAATTGATGGAACGCCGACCAGCGGTGGAGGACATTTTCTTTGTTATGGGGACTACGGCAGGCATACGCCCACCTGGACCTTTCATGAAAAAATAAAAAGCATCATGGATGCATTATTGGAGAGATACATCAGGAGAACACAAAAAAATATATTACAATCTTTCCACAAGATGGAACAACACCGTAGTAGGGTTAGATCGACAGATGTTGAGGTTGGTATGTCTAGCAAAGCTATATGAGGAGGCTCACAAGAACACAAACATGTAATATCGCGCTTGGTCACAGACAGCATGCCACTAAGTTCCAAACCATGTACATGATATCCTGACCTTTTTGTTTTCCTCCAATATCTTAGATAGGCTGAAGCTAAATGGGTAAGCAAATCTGACTTCATCTTGCACTCTGACATCCTAGGTGGTGGTATATATAGGACGTCTATATATATGTCTATATATATCTTGTCGGTGTTATTAATATATATATAAGAAAAGTTGTGAGCATGAGATATGTGTTGAGCAAGTCATCCATGAAGTGTTTATGCTCTGACTAGCTGGCAGAATCATGTGATCCTCCATTCTACTTGCATGCATGTTCGGTTTCGAATCTCTTACCAAAAAATAATTAAAGTGAGTAGAAATATTGTGTTTTGCTGAACAGAACTCATACTAAAAGAACGGGGACAAGTTGCGGAATGAGTGATTGGCAATTCCATTTGCAAATGGTGCCTGCTACGCGTCGGCTGGATGATGTTTAGAAAAGATCCGCCGCCTTGTTTGCCGTTGGATGGCAAACTTGGCATTGTATGATATTCTCCTCGTGAGCGCGTTCGAGCCTTTGCAACAAGGCTTGGGTTGCACTCGGCACTTTGCAACACCATCCTTGTTGTGCTCCCACCGAACCATTTTTTCTCTGAAACAAGGCCATGTATTTCAGAAACAAGACCCCTGTTGCAGAAAAAAAAAACCTTTGTTGTTGCCCCTTTGCAACAAACATAGTGTTGCGCTTGACCCTCTGCAACAAGAGGCTTATTGTAGAAAACAAAATCCCCTTTGTCCATCGTGGCCGCAATTTGCGACAACGTGGTTGTTGCGGAAAATTGTTTAAGACCTCTTGCTGGGCGTGATGGTGGTGCTGGAGGATGTGATGTGGAGGCGTAGAGGAAGATGCAAACACTGCTAGTGGTCAGCCTAGAGCATGTAGGTCGCCGGCATGGGGCTAGCTAGCAGGCAGCCTGACTGCTATCGGGCATGAAGGAGGGCGGGTGAGGTTGCTCTGAACCGGAGTCTCAATTCATGGTGGCGCGGCAAGGAGGTGTTGGTGGACAGAGTGATTCATGGTGTGTTGGATGCGTTGAATGGGAGGAAGAAGAGAAAGATGAAAAAAAGAGTGGCTCACATTTGCTGTGTATGAGATAGGAGATAAAGAAGAGGAGAGGGACCCATGGTAGACGTGTGGCATGTGTACATAGACTGGTTGAATGATGGACGTGGCCAATTCTACCGCTAAAATTATTTGGCTAGAGTATTTGCTTGCACAGTTGGGAATAAAACAGGAGTGCATTCCTTGTTTATGGTGTGATAATTTAGGTACAACTTATTTGTCTGCTAACCTAGTTTTTCATACGAGGACAAAGCACATAAAGATAGACTTTCACTTTGTGCGAGAGAGGGTTGCAGAGAAAAAGTTGGAGATACGGTTGATTCCTTCTAAGGATCAAAGCATTGTCAAGCAAGCCATTCGAAGAGTTCCAGAACAACCTTAACTTAGAATAGTTGAGATTAAGGGAGGGTGTTGGACATAGAGTCCATGTAATGTCAAACTCACCTCTATCTCTTTATTCCTTCAACTAACTCTCTCTCTCTCTCTCTCTCTCTCTCTCTCTCTCTCTCTCTCTCTCTCTCTCTCTCTCTCTCTCTATCATGTAACAAACTGATGGGAATACTTGTAAACCATGGCAAGGGTTGTTCTGCCATCGATCAAGATAATCATACACCTTCCTTACGAGGGAGTAGGAACGCTTCCATCTATCGAGTCTTACAGTCCCGGGCTCTTTTGGACGGCCCATGAGTATTACAAGGAAGATTCAGATGACTTGA
>NC_041381.1:652158751-652160969 GCF_002162155.2 Triticum dicoccoides | reverse complement strand
TAAACCAAGAGGCCAGGCTCGTAGATCAAACATTACAATCTCTTGCTACATACGTGTACTCTATACTACACCCCAACACAATAAAACTCAAGCATGACATAGGGTATTATCTCCTCGGAGAGCCCAAGCCTAGGTAAGATCATGTGTATCTGTTATCATTGTTCCAAGATGCCTAGCTTACGATCCTACCTCAAAATCTATAGGATTAGCTCCGCCAGTGGTGGCCCATGTAGTTCTTCCTGGGTGATCGTCGCATATCGATAGGAGTTGCTGGGTGACCAAGAAAATAGTTGCATGTTGTGTTAGCTATAGTTGCATGTATCATCCGTCGACTTTGAAAGAAGTGCAAGAGTTGCTCCATTTGTTACATGATTTTTTTAACTGGAAAAAACACATGAACCCAGGTTGCATAAAATCTGTATCCATTTGTTAGTTTTAAATCTTACAACATGTTCACAGTTTCAAGAAATCCTGGATATAAAAATGCCCTTATAATAATGCTTAACAATGAATTTGTAAATTAACGATCAGAGTGTTATAAACTGTGGCTTTCTGCCAAAAAAAATAAAAAATACAGCCGTGAACAAGAACAACAGGAAATAAAGGGAGGAAGAGACACAACAAAAATTTTCTTCTTCATAACTAGTAGATCAAGCTCGTTTATGGGCTTATAACAACACCCACCACATGTATGTGCACACGCTGACCACTCGCTAGCACCAACTCAGCCAATCAAGTCATCTCCCACGTACGCCTTCTCCTTTTCCTTGCCTAACACTGTATCAAAATCAGTTTTGTCAGTTTCAATAGTCACACTGTCGTCCACATCCGTCAGTGTGACACGGAGTTCGAATTTTGGCAACATGTGTATCCTACCATAGCTACAGCTGTCAAACGTTGGACTGAAAACTAGAGTAGAAACAACTCATCTTCAATTGCTGCTTTATCCCTTCTCTCTTCATGTCCAACTCACCATCGACAACTCCTACATCATCGAGGCTACCAAAGGTTTCCGCGGCTCCCAATTATAATGCTATGAGTATAGCTCCTGCTGAACGGGAGGCAGACTTTTGATAATGGGCAAACCAAAAGAAGACATTGCGGGTGGCTATCAACTCATTTTTCCTTCACCCCTTTGACTCTCACATTTTTTGTTTTCCTCCAATATATTAGATGAACAGAAGCTAAACACACAAACAACTCTGAATTCAAATCACACTCACCTTCACATCCCAAGGCTTACATATCTCTCATCTTTATTAGCTCTTTTTATGAAACTCATACCGAAAAAGGGTTTCCCCCCGCTTTGTATACAAAGCAACCAACCAAGCCATACAAGGATAGGTGCTGGGGCGGAAGCAGCACAGTCACGCCCAAAAGAAACGACAGAGAAAGAGCAAAAGAAACAAATGCCGACAACGGCGGATCAACGAAAACGAAGAAGCCTCGCGAACGCTGCGCCCACCGGGATCTTCCACTAGGCTCCAAGACTCCGAAGCGCCGGCACCTATCAACACCTCCAAGAAGGATCGCGACGATGACGACGCTGCTGCCAAGGGTTTCCCCCGGTACACGACGAGGCGAGAGGAAGGGTAGCCCCCGACGCCCTCCCGGAAGGTCAGGTGGCACCCACAGGCGCCACCGCGCCGGTGTCGGCCAAGCCGACAGGGGTTTCCCCCGATCCCAACCCGCACCTCGGGCGCTCCGGAGCCAGGCACCAAACCAACCACCACCCAGCGCCAACCCGGTCAAGAGGCCCCCACGCCGTCTCACCGCGACACCGCGAAGTGAGGACAACATGGCGAAGAGTCAGAGCCGGGACTAGGGCAGCAGCACCGTCGGCACGCGGGAGGGCCCCACCTCCACCGTCAGCGACGGTAGCCGTCCGGACGCAATAGCAGGAGCACACCAGGCCCGTAGGCCCACAGGCCCGGCCGAGCCCTCATGGGCCCGTAAAGCTCCCGCCCTCGCGCTGCTGCCGGCACGCCATCGGCGCCGCCGCCCACATCCGAGCCGCTCCTCCTCCACACCGAGCCGCGGACAGCAAGGCCACGCCGGCGTCGGCCCGCTAGGACCCATATGGGGCCCTAAGGGCCTAGATCTGGGCCGGGGGCGCGCCGCCGGCCACCAGCGCCACCAGGCCACCCCGCCGCCAAGAGGCAGCGCCACCACCACGCCAGCCGCCGGCCCCCGCCAACAGGACGCCGGACCACCGCCA
>NC_041381.1:652133261-652158429 GCF_002162155.2 Triticum dicoccoides | reverse complement strand
GCCCCGGCCGCCGCCTGGGGAGGCGGCGCGAGGCGGAGTCGGGAGAGGGGGGGGGGTCAGGGTGTTGTCTTCACCCCCGAACCTTGTCTTATGAAACTCATATACTGTGAGAATGTGATTTTCATTCAGTAATTGTTTATCAAAACGTTTTTAGCATGACCATTCTACTTGCATGTATGGTGAAAGTTACTAAATGAGAGAGTGGTGGAACGACAAACGCATTTTCAAGCAGCCTAATGTTGAATGATGTGAAGTTACCAAACTTCCTGTAGTGCATTTTTCTTTTGGGTAGATTCGAAAATAGGCTTCCCAAGCTCTGGAATGAGCGATTCTGATGTTTTCTACTTTCGGCTCACTCACAGTTCATTTGCAGAATCGATTCTAGAGGAATCAAGTTCGGAAGCTTGCTCTTTGTTTATGATTCCACTGGTGAAACTGCTAGAACCTGCGAATCAGAAGCAGTAGCCCGAACAAAGGCCACCTCATTCATACTAACATCAATTGACTACCAAGTACAAAACAGACAGCCATCCAGATTCATTGCATCATGAAAGATGTGAAAAATCCATATTGACTTACTTTAACTGAGCTCTCTTCTTTTTCTGCTAGAATTTTTGTCAAGTTTTCAGCTCCCCTTAAAGATTAGGAATGAAATATTAGAGAAAGTTGAGGCACAAAATGCGGAATTATTTATAGTAAATGACTGTTCATGTACAAAATCCACATGACTGTTCATGATTTTGTACATGAGGATCGATTGTGTCCATCCATCCAAACTATTCGATTTGGTACTGCTTTTATATAGGTTTCCTGTTCATGCATGTATCCGTGTAGGACTAAATTAGTCTCCGACTAGTATTGCTTAGACTGCTAGCTTTTGCTATATATTTGGGTGCACCCTATAACTTGTACTCCCTCCATTCCACAATGTAGTGCCTATAGATTTTTGTTAAAGTCAAACTTTACCAACTTTGACCAAGTGTATAGAGAAATCTGTCTACATCTACAATAACAAACATGTACATTATGAAAATATAACTCACGATGTATGTGCATTTGGTATTCTAGATGTACCTACTTTTCTCTATAAACATGATCAAAGTTTGTAATATTTGATTTTTGTAAAAATCTATAGGCACTACATTATGGAACGGAGGGAGTAGCACCGTGAGCTGAAAGCAATAAAATAACCAGCAAGCATACGGCCAGGTTCGCCTGCGTTGCTTTTGTCCAGTAGATCGAAGCATCCATCGATTACTAGGTTGCCTACGTACTGTGTGACTGCTCCGGCTAGAAGTACTAGTGCTAGTACACATCCACGGAAAGATCCATTAGCTAGTTGAGGCTAGCTTTACACTGCTTGTGGATAGTTTGTCAGTGAACTTCGTTTGTCGTCATGGTCGTGTGTTGCCATCGTCAGAAAGTATTCGGCGTCGGGACTAGGCCCACAGTAGACCTCCTCACCCAAGGTAGCAACAGCTTTGACCATCGTGTCTAGGATGCGGCAAGCCTTGAGCCCATCCATGAGTGCAGGCGTCAAGGAGACGAGAGACTGATTCAGCTTCCATGTGGACGAGTATCCATTTCGCCTGAGGAACCGCCGGATGGCGAGTATCCAGCGCCCGCTCGATACTCTGGGTCGCCATGTTGAAATCTAACACTTGGTAAGGGGTGGTGGACTCTCACAAGGACAGGAGCAGGGGGAGAAGCAAAAGCATGATCTTAGTAGCCATGGCTGCTTTGCAAATGTGTGGTAGTTCCTCCAATATCTCAATGTACAAACCTCAAGGGCATAACAAAGTTAAGTAACAGAAACATGATTCGGAATTCGATCATCCGGAGGAAAGCTCTTACAACATAGTTATACTCTCCACTGCATATGAAGCCTTAAATAGGGCCCTTCAGCAGGAGAATGGCGTTTTGGCTCTCGGCCTCCATGGAGGCCTATATTTTGAAAATTTTAAAATTTGAAAAAATTTATTTGAAAAAAATCTGAATTTTTTTGTACAAGTAAGCAATGATGTGAGGCATATGTGTGTAAAATTTCAGGATGAAATATGTTGAAATGCGACCTGTACAAAAAAAGACAAATTCACGGTCTAGTTGGATGAATAGTATCATGTGTTAAAAAGCCTTAGATTTGTCTTTTTTACACAGCCCTCATTTCAATATATTTTGCCCTGAAAATTTACACACTTGTGTAATATGCCTTCATCTACCTCTGTATTTTTTTTCTGAATTTTTCGAGATGTAAAAATACGAATTTTCAAGAAATTTGAGTTTTGCATTTGGAGGCCTCCATGTAGCTCGGCCTGCAAAAGCAATTTCCGCCTTCAGCAGGTCCTTTTCATTATCACACAAGTAACGTGTTGCTCTAACCGTCATCCATTAGTATCACATGAAGTCATTTCCAAATTCCTGACACATGAAACAAAAAATCATTTCCAAGTTCCAATACCAACAGCTAACTATTCCCTCTTGTTTGCATTCATATCAAAACAGCTAGCTAACTGAACCAACAATTAATACTATATCCAATTGTATATATTTAGTAGTATTCTAGTTGATCACCATTACCCCTATTTATTTTAACATGCTGAGAGGTCACCTCGCCACACATGCCACATCATGAAAGGACCACCTCAACATGCATGGAAAACAGTTTTTCATTATTACTCGATCCCCACTACTCTATTGATCTCAACACGTACGCATCTTATCTCACCACAATGTCACCTTATCAAGCGGCCATCTCAACATGCATGGAAAACAGTTTTTCATTATTACTCGATCCCCACTACTCTATTGATCTCAACACGTACGCATCTTATCTCACCACAATGTCACCTTATCAAGAGGCCACCACAACATGCATGGGAAGCATCTTTCATTATATTCTTCAAATATACAATGATCAAATACAACATATAGTATTAATTTTAGTTTTAGTTTATATATTATTTTTCACTTATTTGTGTTATATAAACCAAATCTTATTGAAATATATTGCGAATGACTCCGCAACCACACGCCATGTATCATATAGTTTAATGTGATACCAAGTTATGAAAACTAAAAGAGTATTTTTTTTATTTGTTTCACAATTTGCACATGCTTTAATCCTCATTTGTTCTTTGTTTATAAAAGTACTTACCCGTGCTTAACGGTTTCTTGTCTATTTTGGCATACCAATGAGATGTACGCGACATCACATCGCGCACTTGGCGAAGAACTGTCTAGATGTACTTTTGACCGTTGAGAAGGATCACTACTACAAATAATGTTACGTTCGACACATCAGCACTAAATGGCTTGTGACCACTTGTCAGTGATGACAATAGCACTGAAGAGACAACAACGACTGATAAGCAATGACACATGGATGGCTATGTTGGTTAGTCAACACTGATGGGCCACTAGATGACTGGCCAATGATTGTGGTTTACCCTTGCTCCGGAGGCCATATCACTGTTAGATCACCATCACAAATCGGTTGCCAAATTCAGCCAATGAGCAGTGACACCATTTAAGCGGCCACCTTGCTAGCTTTTCAATAGTGACCTCAAGGGGCATTATAACCGCTCGACCATCGTCCCTGACCTAAACACTCCGCTCCCTTCTGTATCACTGTTGAGCACCTCTCAACCAAATCTTCCCCGCCACTTGGACCGCCTAGCTACCGCTCATCTCCCTCCCATCCTCCTCCCTCCAGCCATTGAGAGTCCCCCTATGTCACATGAATCTACACCGTCGCATCCCGTTTTGCCTTGGTCAGCATGACACCATGCATCATGGGTCGTCACCTTGATGAGAAGTCACCGTCGGAAGCCGCCGACCCCCAAATCGTACGGGCCACGCCAGCACAGCCGCCCCACCTCCACCACCAAGACGTTGACATAGTTGACCGCCCTAGCTCATCATTGACATGACGTCGTCTACTTGTGCATTCTTCCCCCATAGTTATTCTCCTGGCTCCGTGCCGTTAGGTGTCCTATACTGCCGTGTATGGCCATAAGCCCTACAATGTTGCGATGATGGTGGTGGTGTTGTCGTGTTGTCTCTGCCCTGCCGCCGGGTCTCTTGTGTCACCGTGTGCAGTTGTAGACCCGAGAATGCTACTGATTTGCACTACTAAAAAAGCGTTTACCTGTGGCATGCGAAAAATACATTATCATTGGCATGCGGGGGGTCACAGCACTAGTAACTCTAGCAGGGTCGCCATATTCATAGCCACCATAATTTTTTGGAGGCGGCACGCAAACACAGAATCGTCATAATGTGGGTTCCATTTATTTATTTAGTTTTCTTGTTTCTAGTCTATACTCCCATTTAGATGAAATAATTGAATAATTCAGAAAACATTATTAAAAACCATTAATATAAGTACAAAAAACAATCGAAATTTAGAAATAATAAAAATAAGACTAAAAATCCAGTGAAAATAAATTTCCATGTAAGAGTAAATGAAATTGAAAGAATATAAACACACTATCTCCTACCTAGCTGTCAATGATGCTTAATGAGATGCTCACATGGCTGATCATGGGAGGTCATGTCTTCAATTTTCTTGTACACCATAAGAAATGCTTGAATGCGGTTTCTGTGCCTGCTAGGCCTGATAATTGAGCCAACATTTTCATGGTCAATAGGGCTTGAAATATCCCTCTCATCCTCAATGATGATATGATGTTGTGTAGGAACACATAACATGTCATGATATTTGCAAAGAGATCCTTGTTGTAGAAATGAGAAAGACCATGACCAATTTCAGACCTAGCGTGTAGAACTCCAAATGCTCGCTCAAAATGTCCTTCCTGGGTGCTTCTCGCGCCTTTGTGAAATGCTTAAATTTCTTGGTCTCGGGATTAGAAACCGTCTTCACAACTGTGAGATGGATAGATGACATCATCTTTGATAGTAGGCTTGGTCATAGTGATGGCCATTCACATGAGTTGCATGCTGGAGCAGTACCACCTGCTAGCCGAGTATCAACAACATCTACGTTGTCATCTCAACGGATTTTGATGGTGCCCCATTTAAAGTGAATGCATCTTTCTCTAATGTATAACCCCGAAATGATAGTGGTAAACCGGTAAGAGACATCATAGATCGCACCATATCCAATAAAGTGAGGTTACAACCTTCGGACACACCATTACATTGTGGTGTTCCAGGTGGCGTGAGCTGTGAAACTATTCCACATTGTTTTAAATGAAAGCCAAACTCGTAACTCAAATATTCTCCTCCACGATCAGATCGTAGAAACTTTATTTTCTTGTTACGATGATTCTCCACTTCACTCTGAAATTCTTTGAACTTTTCAAATGTTTCAGACTTGTGTTTCATTAAGTAGATATACCCATATCTGCTCAAATCATCTGTGAAGGTCAGAAAATAACGATACCCGCCACGAACATCAACACTCATTGGGCCGCACACATCGATATGTATTATTTTCAATAAGTTAGTAGTTCGTTCCATTTTTCCAGAGAACGGAGTTTTAGTCATCTTTCCCATAAGGCACGGTTCGCAAGTATCAAATGATTCATAATCAAGTGATTGCAAAAGTCCATCTTTATGGAGTTTCTTCAGGTGATTTTCATCGATATGACTCAAACGGAAGGGCCACAAATAAGTTGCACTATCATTAACAACTTTGCATCTTTTGGCATCAATACTATGAATATGTGTATCATCACGATCAAGATTCAACAGAAATAGACCACTCTTCAAGGGTGCATGACCATAAAGATATTACTCATATTAATCGAACAATCATTATTCTCTGATTTAAATGGATAACCGTCTCGCACTAAACAAGATCCAGATATAATGTTCATGCTCAACGCTAGCACCAAATAACAATTATTCAGGTCTAAAACTAATCCCGAAGCTAGATGTAGAGGTAGTGTGCCGACGATGATCACATTAACCTTGGAACCATTTCTGACGTGCATTGTCACCTCGTGCTTAGCCAATCTTCGTTTAACTGTAGTCCCTGCTTCAAGTTACAAATATGAGCAACCGGACCGGTATCAAATACCCAGGCACTACTACGAGAATTAGTAAGGTAAAAATCAATAACATGTATATCAAATATACCTTTGTTCACCTTGCCATCCTTCTTATCCGCCAAATACTTGGGGCAGTTCCGCTTCCAGTGACCAGTCCCTTTGCAGTAGAAGCACTCAGTTTCAGGATTGGGTTCATTACAGTACCTAAGTGGTGGTTTTATTTTCTTATACTAACGGAGCATACGAGTTTTGTTTTGAGATTTGTGTGGTTGAAGTTTTCAAGTTTTGGGTAAAAGATTCGATGGACTATGGAATAAGGAGTGGCAAGAACCTAAGCTTGGGGATACCCAAGGCACCCCAAGGTACACTAGTAGATAAAGGGGCTTGTGTCCCGGTTTAAGGCCCTTTAGTCCCGGTTTTTGAATCGGGACTAAAGGGTCGTTACTAATGCCTCTCCCCTTTAGTCCCGGTTCTTAATCGAAGCGGGACTAAAGGCCGCGGCCACGTGGAGCTCCACCTTTAGTCCCGGTTGGTAACATCAACCGGGACTAAAGGAAATTTTACGATTTTTTTTGAATTTTTTTTATTTTTAAATTTCTGAATTATTTTAACCTCTAATCTCTAATCACCACCCCTCATCACTGCTCAATTTATCCTCTAATCTCTAATCACCCCCAATCATTCCAAATCATCTAACTTCCCGAAAGGTCACCCATCCTCCCACTCCCCTAGCCTGAGCACGCTTAACTTCCGGGTTCTATTCTCCCTCGTTTCCAAGTCTGCACTTGTTGTTTTCCTGACAATAGTAAGATGTCAATCCTAGTAACCTTCAGGAATTTTGCTTGAGCATGAAGTGACACATTTCACTGTTTGAGTTTGAAACGATTGTTTTAAAAAATAATAATTATTTAGTAACACTAATATTTCTTGAATAATTAGTTTGACCATTGTTTGACCATTGTTTGACCACAATTTGACCATTGTTTGACCACAGTTTGACCAGATTTGACCGAAATTCAAAATAACTGAAATAATTATTTAGTAACACAAATATTGTAGAATAATTAGTTTGACCACCACAGTTTGAATTTTTTTCGCTTTTTCCACTCTAGATCTAAAAAGGCCCGTAACATTTTTTTTGTTAGGTTTTTGAGGATTTTGAAAATGATTAACGGGGTTCTCCCAGTTAAATTTGGATGTAACTTTTCGAGTAGTTGATTTTTCATATAAAAAACTTTTTCATCCGAGTTAGTATGCAAAAGTTATGCCCATTTTTACAAATTCTCGAGATATTTTGCAAATAAAGTCGAAATTCATATTTGCAAATTTTCCCAACAACTAGGCCACATATCACATGGGAAACTTATTTTCTTTTATTTTTTTGACATTTTCATCATTTTCTTTTATTTTTTTTAAAACTGAAAAGGCGATCCAGGGGGTAGAGTTTGAAAATGGGACCTTTAGTACCGGTTCGTGCCATGAACCGGTACTAATACCTCAAACCCCATTAGTACCGGTTGGTGGCACGAACCGGGACTAAAGGTCTAACCCTTTAGTCCCGGTTGGTGCCACGAACCGGGACTAATGGGCACCGCACCCTTTAGTCCCGGTTCGTGGCACCAACCGGGACTAAAAGGTCCAGACGAACCGGGACAAATGGCCCACGTGGCCCCTGGGCGCACGAACCGGGACTAATGCCCCCATTAGTCCCGGTTCTAGACTGAACCGGGACTAATGGGCTAACCCGGGGTGGACCAAAGCCCTCTTTTCTACTAGTGGTAATATTCAAGGACAACCAAGCAACTAAGCTTGGGGATGCCCCCGAAGGCATCCCCTCTTTCGTCTTCGTTCATCGGTAACTTTACTTGGAGCTATATTTTTATTCGACACATGATATGTGTTTTGCTTGGAGCGTCATTTTCTCCTGTTAGTATTTGCTTGATGTTATTTAGATTAATGTTTTGCATCTTTAGTTTCAATAAAAAGTCAAGGATAGCCTTTACCATGCTTATTTTGCGAAGTATACATGTTGCTGTTTGAAAACAGAAAGTTTACCGCTGTTGCAAAAATTCCCTAGAAAAGTCAGAGAATGGTATAATGTTGAATATTTTTGCATATTCAGATCTAATAAATTCATTGCAGTGGTAATTTTTGTTCATAATTTTTGGAGTCAGGGAAGTATTGATAATCCTGCATTCTTTACAGACTGTACTGTTTTGACAGATTGCTGTTATGGTTGCATTGTTTGCATATGTTTGCTTGTTTAATGATTCTATTTGAGGATAGAAGTATTAAATATGCAGAGACATTTAGTATTAAATGTTGAATAATAATGTTAGTAATATGTTACAGTATAAAATGATAAGGTTTTGCATTAGTTTATACTAACCTATCTCACGAGTTCTTGTTGAGTTTGTTGTGAATGAAGCTTTTTATAAGAAATAGAAAAACCATGATATGAAAGGAATTAAGGAGACACAAAAGCTCAAGCTTGGGGATGCCCAAGTCACCCCAAGATAAAATTTCAAGAAGTCTCAAGCATCTAAGCTTGGGGATGCCCCGGTAGGCATCCCACCTTTCTTCTTCGACAACTATCAGTTAGTATCGGTTGAACCTAAGTTTTTGCTTATTCACATGAGTTGTGCTATTCTTGCAATGTCATTTTTTTTGCTTGCTTCTTGAGTACAATACCAAGATCTGAAATTCTTAAATGTTAGAGAGTCTTCACATAGTGCACAATTATTTGACTACTCATTGAACTTCACTTATATCTTTCGGAGTAGTTTGTCGTTTGTTCTAGTGTTTCATTTATATCTTTTAGAGCACGGCGGTGGTTATATTTTGAAGAAATTGCTAGACTCTCATGCTTCACTTATATTATTTTGAGAGTCTTAAACAGCATGGTAATTTGAATGAAAACTATCATAGGAAGTGAATTGGATGCTATGGTCAATATGTTGCTTGATAATTGTTTTGGGATATAAAGGTAGTAATGTTAGAGTCATGCTAGTGGGTAATTATGAAATTGAGAAATACTTTTGTTGAAGTTGGCAAGTCCCTTAGCATGCACGTATGGTAAAAGTTGTGTGACAAATTTGTTGCATGAGGTGCTCTTTTTGACTGTCTTCCTTATGAGTAGCAGTCGGGGACGAGCGATGGTCTTTTCCTACCAATCTATCCCTCATGGGGCATGCGTAGTAGTACTTTGCTTCGAGGGCTAAGTAGACTTTTGCAATAAGTATATGAGTTCTTTATGACTAATGTGAGTCCATGGATATACGCACACTCATCCTTCCACTTTGCTAGCCTCTCTTATACCGCGCAACTTCCGCCGGTATCATGAACCCATTATTTACCTTCCTCAAAACGGCCACCATACCTACCTATTATGGCATTTCCATAGCCATTCCGAGATATATTGCCATATGCAACTTTCCACCATTCCGTTTATTATGACACGTTTCATCATTATCATATTGCTCTTTGCATGATCATGTAGTTGACATTGTATTTGTGGCAAGGCCACCTTCATAATTTTCATACATATCACTCTTGATTCATTGCATATCCGGGTACACCGCCGGAGGCATTCATATAGAGTCATATTTTATTCTAGCTTTGAGTTGTAATTCTTGAGTTGTAAATCCATAAAAGTTTGATGATCTTCATTATTAGAGCATTATCCCAGTGAGGAAAGCATGATGAAGACTATCCCCCACAAGTCGGGATGGGACTTCGGACTTTATAAAAATAAAAGAGGCCAAAGAAGCCCACAAAGAAAAAAAAGAGAAAAAAGGAAAAGAAAAAAAAGAGAAAAAAGAAAAAAAGGAAAAGAAAAAAAATAAAATGAGATAAAAAGAGAGAAGGGACAATTGCTACTATCTCTTTTTCCACACTTGTGCTTTAAAGTAGCACCATGATCTTCATGATAGAGAGTCTCGTATGTTGTCACTTTCATATACTAGTGGGAATATTTCATTATAGAACTTGGCTTGTATATTCCAATGATGGGCTTCCTCAAAGTGCCCTAGGTCTTCGTGAGCAAGCAAGTTGGATGCACACCCACTTAGTTTCTTTTGATGAGCTTTCATACATTTATAGCTCTAGTGCATCCGTTGCATGGCAATCCCTACTCACTCACATTGATATCTATTGATGGGCATCTCCATAGCCTGTTGATACGCCTAGTTGATGTGAGACTATCTTCTCCCACTTTTTGTCCTCACAACCACCATATTAGACCATCATAGTGTTATGTCCATGGCTTGCGCTCATGTATTGTGTAAGAGTTGAAAAGCTGAAGTGCATTAAAAAGTATGAACCAATTGCTCGGCTCGTCATCGGGGTTGTACATGATGGGAGTATTTTGTGTAATGGAGATGAAGCATGGCCTAACTATATGATTTTGTAGGGATAAGCTTTCTTTGTCTATGTTATTTTGATAGGACATGATTATTTGTTAGTATGCTTTGTAGCATTATTATTTTTATGTTTTATAAGATTTTATCTTGAATCATTTGGATCTGAACATTCATGCCACATTAAAGAAAATTACATTGATAATCAATCTAGGTAGCATTACACATCAAAAATTCTGTTTTTATCATTCACCTACTCAAGGACGAGCAGGAATTAAGCTTGGGGATGCTTGATACGTCTCCAACATATCTATAATTTTTGATTATTCCATGCTATTATATTACCTGTTTTGAATGACTATGGGCTTTATTATACACTTTTATATTACTTTTGGGACTAACCTATTAACCGGAGGCCCAGCCCATATTGCTGTTTTATTGCCTGTTTTAGTATTTCGAAGAAAAGGAATATCAAATGGAGTCCAAACAGAATGAAACCTTCGGCATCGTGATTTTTTGGAAGAATATCATCCTGGAGGCTTGGAGATCAAGTCAGAAGATACTCGAGGAGCCCAGGAGATAGCCCCCCTACTGGGCGCGCCCCCTGTCTCGTGGACCCCTCGAGCACCTCCCGACCGACTTCTTTCGCCTATATATTCCCCCGTACCCTAAAAACATCGAATATCAAGATAAATCGGGAGTTGCGCCGCCGCAAGCCTCTGTAGCCACCAAAACCCTCCCGGGAGCCCTTCCCGGCACCCTGCCGGAGGGGGGGGTCCATCACCGGTGGCCATCTTCATCATCCCGGCGCTCTCCATGACGAGGAGGGAGTAGTTCACCCTCGAGGCTGAGGGTATGTACCAGTAGCTATGTGTTTGATCTCTCTCTCTCGTGTTCTCTCTCATGTTCCTTCTATGGCACGATCTTGATGTATCCCGAGCTTTGCTATTGTAGTTGGATCTTATGATGTTTCTCCCCCTCTACTCTCTTGTGATGAATTGAGTTTTCCCCTTTGAAGTTATCTTATCGGATTGTGTCTTTTATGAGAACACTTGATGTATGTCTTGCCGTGTTTATCTGTGGTGACAATGGGATATCATGTGCCTCTTGATGTATGTTTTGGTGACCAACTTGCGGGTTCTGCCCATGAACCTATGCATAGGGGTTGGCACACGTTCTTGACTCTCCGGTAGAAACTTTGGGACACTCTTTGAAGTACTTTGTGTTGGTTGAATAGATGAATCTGAGATTGTGTGATGCATATCGCATAATCATGCCCACGGATACTTGAGGTGACAATGGAGTATCTAGGTGACATTAGGGTTTTGGTTGATTTGTGTCTTAAGGTGTTATTAGTACGAACTCTTGAATAGATTGATCCGAAAGAATAACTTTGAGGTGGTTTCGTACCCTACCATAATCTCTTCGTTTGTTCTCCGCTATTAGTGTCTTTGGAGTGACTCTTTGGTGCATGTTGAGGGATTGTTATATGATCTATCTATGTTATTATTGTTGAGAGAACTTGCACTAGTGAAAGTATGAACCCTAGGCCTTGTTTCCTACCATTGCAATACCGTTTACGCTCACTTTTACCACTTTTTACCTTGCTGTTTTTACAATTTAAGATTACAAATACCTTTATCTACTATCTATTTTGCACTTGTATCTTCATCTCTTCACCGAACTAGTGCACCTGTACAATTTACCATTGTATTGGGTGTGTTGGGGACACACGAGACTCTTTGTTATTTGGTTGCAGGGTTGTTTGAGAGAGACCATCTTCATCCTACACCTCCTACGGATTGATAAACCTAAAGTCATCCACTTGAGGGAAATTTGCTACTGTCCTACAAACCTGTGCACTTGCAGGCCCAACAACGTCTACAAGAAGAAGTTTGTGTAGTAGACATCAAAGACATACATCAAGTATTCTCAAATCCTTAAAGACTCAATCCGATAAGATAACTTCAAAGGGAAACTCAATACATTACAAGAGGGGGAGAAACATCATAAGATCCAACTATAGTAGCAAAGCTCGCGGTACATCAAGATCGTGCC
This sequence comes from Triticum dicoccoides, assembly GCF_002162155.2. Lineage (NCBI taxonomy): Eukaryota > Viridiplantae > Streptophyta > Magnoliopsida > Poales > Poaceae > Triticum > Triticum dicoccoides. The sequence goes on along the minus strand of NC_041381.1, from coordinate 652,145,999 downwards.
AAATTAAGAACATGAGAGAGAGAGATCAAACACATAGCTACTGGTACGTATCCTCAGCCCCGAGGGTGAACTACTCCCTCCTCGTCATGGAGATCGCTGGGATGATGAAGATGGCAACCGGTGACCGATCCCCCCTCCGGCAGGGTGCCGGAATAGGGCCCTGATTGGTTTTTCGTGGCTATAGAGGCTTGTGGCGGCAGAACTCTCGATCTAGGTTTCTTTCGGGGGTTTCTGTATTTATAGGAATTTTCGGCGTCGGTTTCACATCAGGGGGGGGTCTCTGAGTCAGCCACAAGGTAGGGGCATGCTACCAGGGGGTAGGGTGCACCCTCCACCCTCGTGGATGACTCGGGACTCTTCTGGCCCAACTCTTTTGCTTCGGGGGCTTCTTCTGGTCCATAAAAAAATCCACCAAAATTGGCATGTCAATTGGACTCCGTTTGGTATTTCTTTTTTGTAAAACTAAATAACAAGGAAAAACAGAAAGTGGCACTGGGCTCTAGGTTAATAGGTTAGTCCCAAAAATCATATAAAATAGCATATAAATGCATATAAAACATCCAAGATGGATAATATAATAGCATGGAATAATCAAAAATTATAGATACTTTGGAGAGTATCACGCGCCATGGTGGGGGAGTCCTACTAGGACTCCACTCCTAGTAGGATTCGCTCCCCCTTTTTCCTTCTTTTCGGAGTAGCAAAGGGGGAAAGGTAGAGGGAGTAGGAGAGGGAAAGGGGAAAGAGGTGGAGAGGGAGAAGGAAAGGGGGGCCGCACCCTCACCCCTTGTCCAATTCGGATTGGCAAGGGGGTGCACCTCCTGTGGCTACCCTCTCCTCTCCACTATGGCCTATGAGGCCCATTAACTTTTCCCGGGGGGTTTTGGTAACCTCCCGGTACTCCGAAAAATCCCCGAACTTCTACGGAACAATTCTGGTGTCCGTATACAACCTTCCAATATATCAATCTTTACCTCTCGACCATTTCATGACTCCCCGTCATGTCCGTGATCTCATCCAGGACTCTGAACAACCTTCGGTCACCAAAACACATAACTCGTATAATAGAAATCGACATCGCACGTTAAGCGTGCGGACCCTACAGGTTCGAGAACTATGTAGACATGACCGAGACACCTATGCGGTCAATAACCAATAGCGGAACCTGGATGATCATATTGGTCACCACATATTCTACGAAGATCTTTATCGGTCGAACCGCAATGTCAATATAGTTATTCCCTTTGTCATCGGTATGTTACTTGCCCCAGATTCGATCGTCGGTATCTTCATACGTAGTTCAATCTCGTTACCGGCAAGTCACTTTACTCGTTCCATAGTGCGTCATCCTGCAACTAACTCATTAGTCACATTGCTTGCAAGGTTTCATATGATGTGCATTACCAAGAGGGCCCAGAGATACCTCTCCGATACTTCATGTGACAAATCCTAATCTCGATCTATGCCAACCCAACAAACACCTTCGGAGATACCTATAGAGCATCTTTACAATCACCCAGTTACGTTGTGACGTTTGATAGCACACTAGGCATTCCTCCGGTGTCCGGGAGTTGCATAATCTCATAGTCGGAGGAATATATGTTTGACACGAAGAAAGCGGTAGCAATAAAACTGAATGATCATTATGCTAAGCTAATAGATGGGTCTTGTTCATCACATCATTCTACTAATGATGTGATCCCGTTATCAAATGACAACTCATGTCCATGGCTAGGAAACTTAACCATCTTTTGATCAACAAGCTAGTCTAGTAGAGGCATACGAGAAACATGTTGCTTTGTCTATGTATCCACACATGTATCAAGTTTCTGGTTAATACAAGTCTAGCATGAATAATAAACATTTATCATGAATAACGAAATATAAAATAACAACTTTATTATTGCCTCTAGGGCATATTTAATTCAAAAGGGCCTCCCCCAAAGGTCAGTCTTCCATCCTTGACGCTTAGTGATTTCATCGGATCTTGGATGAAGGTACAACGACGAAGAAAGAAGGGGAAACAGGTGGCGGAGCTGCCGCCGGCGGCGGCAGCGGCCGATCCGGTTGGGATCCGAGCGGCCAGGATCGATCCTTTGAATACTCTTTTTGGCCAAGATAGGTTGGATGTGGTCGAGGCTAACAGGTGTGTTGGGTATTTGGCCTAGCAACATGACTTGGCTGGTACGGGCAGGCAACTACAAGGGAAGTTCATCCCTGGGTATATCGTCCGCAGCGTTGCCCAAGGCGGCGGCAGTAGTGGTTAAAGCGCTGGCTGGGGTTATCTGTACATCTTCCACACCTGCAGATGACAAAGATGGTCAGCATGATAAAGGAAGTGATAAACCGGATGCGACGCATGCTAACAAAGCGGCATGTAAGAAAGAAAAGATGACCTGTTACCGTTGTGGTGTGCCAGGCCACTTTGTGATTGACTACACGGCGGTACTTTGTGATATATGTCTGAAGTCGGGACACTCATCTGACGACTGTCCGTTGCTTTTGGTCCCTACACCTATGGTGAACATCTACGGGTCTGTAATACCAAGCTTATGTTCTTTGGGACTCCACCCACGATTTCTTCGGTGACTCCTGCGGTGGATAGTTTGAAGTTTGGTCTGGTCAGTGTTACTCAGGGGACATTGACAAAGGAACAGGTGTGTCAGCAGCAGACGACTAGTGTCTAAGTCTTTTCACTGGTCTCTCGTCAGGTTGGAGGATCAGGTTTAAAGAGTGGAGTTCCCTAGGAGGGAGGATCTTAACCACTTGCTGAAGTGTAGACTCAGTAAGGTGCCCGGGAGTAAGTGCATTCTTTATTTTGATGAGTGCAAAAAACCTGAGCCAATGGGGATACCGCTAGAAAAGGTTTGGGTCAGACTCTCAGGAGTTCTAGAGACTCTTCTTAATGAATATCTTATTGTTGTGAGTCTTGGCTCTCTGTTAGGCAAAACAGAGAAGGTGGACATGACATTTACACGACTGCATGGAGTGGCGAGGCTACTTGTCGGTGTTGTGAATGCAGATTATATTCCAGACTTTGTACCATGGACTTATGATGGGATGTCTTATGATCTCGATATTGTGGTTGAGGAGGTTCAGCAGGAAAATAATAAGTCTGGGACTATTGATGTTGATATGACTGATGGTGGAGATGGTAGTGGTGATGGTAGTGGCGACCAGGGGATGGAGGGCAACCCCAGCGACCACAGTGGAAAGGACAAACCGGTCAGAAAACCCACACAGTCGACTGAGACGAGGACTGACAAGGGGGCGGCACCCTAATCCACTCTGGCAGCATCTCTCCGGTTCGGTTCGTTCCAGGCGGTGTCCGCACCGAGCCGTCTTAGGGGTGACCTCGTGGAGATGGAGGACTCAGATGATGATCTTCCAGCACGTGTGGTGGTGGTGAAGGAGCACCGACAGATGGTGGACGAGGTTTCACCGCAGCCGACACTGCATCGGCGCCCAGACATCGAGAAGTAGTTCGATGTTGATTGTGATTTCAGACAAGGAGCTGGAGCTGCAGCGGGTGAAGAAGAAGGCCATGTTGGTGAGTTTCCCACACCGCTCCTCCAGGCTCCATCCCCTCTCTCGCGCAGAGTAGGTGTCTCCCCGGATGGTATCTGCTTCTGGTTGGTCGCTGCGGAGGATCGCGACTACGCTGATGTTGGAGAGGGTTGACCGCCTGATATGTCAGGCATATTTCTATTTGCTAAATATTTGCATTCTGCTTCACATATTAGTTATGATAGAAATACTTTGGGTTGGAATAAAATTCAATTGAAACTGAAGAAGAAACAATAGAAATAAACACGTCCAGCTACATGATTCTGGAGTTTGTGATTGGGCAAATAAAGTTGATGCAAATTCGTCTTCTGTTTCTTAACCATGTATAAAAATATGTTTATCATGTGTAAAACATTTTTATTGGCGCTAATTGTTTTTGCGTGCACAATGCACATTTTTTTATACATCAAGAACATTTTTTCTTAACATTTAATAAATACAGAATTAACTGTTTAAAAAATATGCTGTCTCCTTTTATTTAATGTACATAGTACATTTTTGGTGCAAATGATCAGCATTTTTAAATAAATGTTTAACATTTTTAAAACATGTTCACTTTTTTCCATATGAACAAAAAAGACAAAGAAAACCACCTAAAACTGAAAAAGAAGCAAATGCAATCAAATGAAAAATAACAATAAAAAAGAAAGAAAACCACCTCAAAAAGAATAGAAAACAGGGACACGCAAGAAAAAAACAGTGAAAAACGAATGATACATAAAAATGGAAAAAATGAATAAAAAAATAAAAACAACAGAAAATCAAGAAAGAAAGAAAAACGCATGAAAAAACAAATAAGAAATAAAAAATCCAATGGAGAAAAAAAATGAAAACCGATAGAAAATAAATAAACGGGGAAAATAGGCGAAGAAACAATGAAAACAAAAAAGAAACGGGCCATCCCAGTTGCTACGCGAGAGATCTATTTGTTCAGGCAAGAGAAGCTACGAACTCAAGTGAAGCGAGATATAGCTCTCGTGGCACACGAAGCAAGGCATGACTATGTATCGCCTTATGCGAGACGGAGCAAGGCGAGACGGATCGTGCAATCGCTTTTGTGTCGCTATACATGGTTGGGCCCAGATAGGTTCCAGGTTAGTTCGTCCTTTTTATGTGTTTCAACTTTCTTTTGTTCTTAATTTCAAAAATATTGCAAATAAATATATAACAAAACATAAAATTTATTAAAAATACAAAAATGTTGAATTTGATATTGTATGAAATATGTTAGCTTAATTCAAAAAAAAAATGGTAGCGTACAAAACAATTGTGACATTTAGCAGATATTTACGCGGTTCACAAAAAGTATGCAACTTTATATCCATGTATTTAGAAATGTTAAACGTCTATAAAAAAACTCTTCTTTAGTTACGCAAAGAAGTAAGCATCAATAACATATATTTTAATTATGTTACTTTGTATTTGAAAAATGTTAAACATGCCTAAAAAATGTTCTTGATGTATAATAAATTATACCATATGTATAAAAAATGTAGGCATAAATTGTTGCATGACTTGAACTTTTTCTGAATACAGTGGCAGACTGATTTGACTATACGAGACATCGACAAGAGTATTTGACAAAACATTTGGAAGTACCATTCTCAAAAATGACCAAAAACTACCATTTTCAATCAATCTTGTTGCACAAAACTGCCAGAAAAGTTTGATGACCGTTTTAGACGATTTAAACACATTTATGACAAGCGGGACCAACCTGTCAGGGCTGACTATGGCAGGAAAGTCAACGCCGTTTTTATCACTTTTATGAAATTGGTAATTCAGTGGGACGAGGACCCCAAATATGGTAGTCATTTGTCCAATACTCCATCAACAATGATTGTTGATGTATTGTAATCCATTTTTTAGGCAGCAGGATAGGCAATCCATGGACGAAACTAGAGAGCTCCGGGAACAGACGGGACCCTTTTTCCAAGGAGAAAAGAAGAACAAAAGTGACATGAGGTGTAACAAAATAGGAAAGTTGAGATTAGGCCATGATGTGAGTCCAGGCCTTGGATCGCAGAAGGAACATACATAACAAAGTACTCGCAATGTGCTTGCCATCCTACATACTATAAATTGAGATGTTTGACTTTGAAAATCATCCGCAACCTGAACATGCACATTACAACTCGACACTGTTGAACATGTCGGCATGCTTCAGGCTAAACAATACTGAGCTCATAGGTTAATTTAATGAAGCTAATTAAATGAACAATGAAACAGAGCGAAACAGACTTTTTTCACACGATCGTGCAAGTCGATGATGGGGTGAGGATGGTTGACGTCTCGCACACGCCGACTGCATGAACAACTAGCGACACGGAGCTTGGGAAACCCCCTGGAGGGACCAAATCAGACAGCGTTGGCGTTGCTGGCCTCCGTCGGCATATCAACCAAGCGCGATGCTTCCACTGATGCTACCCACAAACTAGGCTTTTGCGTGGCCTATCTTTGTGCTCCCCTCATCCACGGACGAGGTGAGGATGGTCATGACCGTGACCTTGGACTCCATTGTCACTGCAAGGACGAATGGTGGCGTCGATATGAGCTCTGGCTCGACAAATGCAGTGTTGGTGCCGATGGACTTGTACCGCTGAGGACAAACATTGGGAGATGGATTAGGCGGGAGAGGATACAGGTATATTTGTTTTCCTCCAATATTTTAGATAGACTGCAGCTGGATAAAGAGAGAAGCAAATATGGAAACATATGGCATTCACTTTCACACCCTAAGACAGTGGACTATATATACTCCTTTTAGGAAATAAATAAACATCCTGTGAGCATGGGATATGTCTTGAGCAAGCCAGCCAAGAACTGTTTATCACGTCTTTTGAGTCACGTGACCATCCTAATTGCATGTTTCATTTATGATTCCTTGCCAAACCCAAATTGATGGAAAAAATACTATGTTATGTTGAAGTCAATTCACATGAAAAGAATGGCAACAAGTTGAAATGAGTCTCTCGCTGAGAAGGGCAATGGCATTTGCAAACCGATTGGTCTTGAATTATTTACAGTAGTAAACAATTTATAAAGAGTAAAGGAACTTGATATGCCGACAACTGTCCGGCACGTTTCATCACTCCAAGAGTACAAGAGTATATCAAGAACTTATATAAGTTGTCTTGAATTATCTAAAACAACCAACTTCATTGGAATTAAGTGTGGTGCCACAGCACGCTTTCCCAGACCTGGCGGTTGTATGCCATATTTCTGTTCTCCATGCCGGAAGCCAAAGTGCAGAATGTCCACTCATTTGAACAATGAATGTAGCTTTGACTGCAACGTCGTCGCCACATCATCTCGTAGCGCAGACTCGAGCTCCAGCTCGACAAAAGGTGAGGTGGGGCAGATGGACTAGCACAACCGGAGTGCAACAGTCAGAGAGGATTAGGTGGGAGAGGATACATGTATTTGTTTCCCTCCAATATTTTAGATAGACCGAAGCTTGATATATGTGTTGGCGAGACATTTAACAAATGTTTGTCATGTCTTTTTAATCATGTGACTAGATTAGAGAATCATGTGACCTTCTGACTTGCATGTTTAGTTCATGTTGAAGGGAAAATATTGTATTATGTTGCAGTGAATTCACATTCGAAGAGAATGGCGAGATGTTTCTGAATGATAACATGGTTGAACCTAAATTGCATTTGCCAAAAGGTTGGTCTTGAATTATCCAAAACAACCAACATTCAAGTAGTAGAAGAACTTGATATGCATGTTATTCTACTGTTGTTCATACGCGCCATCACTCCAAGTCCAATGCATCATTGAAAGATGTGTGGAATGTGGGAACTGACTCATTCTTGCTATGTTTTCATCTCTCTTTTCAGAACAAAAAACTTACAAGACAAAATCTAACCTAGTGTCTCCACGGGCTCTCCTGCCTTGCTCGGCAGTCAGCTCCCGACAACCCACGCGGCGGCGGAAACAGTATCGGGATTGTGGTGTGAGGGAGGCTAATGAAGATTTTTTGATTAATTTGGTAAAATCATTTTTTTCAAATTGACATGCATTATGTGACCTATTATTCATGGGGTTCAGGACGTCCCGGCAATTCTCCGTATCAAGAAAAAACCGAAATTCATCACACTTATCTATTTCGCCAACTAACACACACAAAATATGACTCCCTCTCCAATTGCAAGCACCTGTCTTTGGTCTTCTTGTCCATAGGAAATGTGACGAAGGTGATGACGACCACCTCATCGACTGCTAGGACGCTCATCGCCATGACCATGAATATCGGGCATAGCCTTGAACCCCGACGTCATTGCCTCGTTGTCCGCTGTCGTAGACATGATCTCAGATTCAACAAAGGGAGCAGCGGGGCGGATGGACTCTTACATCAAGTACGGCAGGGGGAGTAACCGAGGAATACATGTATTTGTTTCCTTCCAATATCACAGATACAAAGCCGAATAAAGAGGGAAGAAAATCAAAATTCACACCACACTCGACCTGGCGTCCTAAGAGTTCTATATATACATCTTGTATCCTTGTTATTACCTCTTTTTAGTTGGGGTGGGGTGGAGAGGGGAAGGACAGATTGTGAGCTTGAGATAAGTGTTGAGCAAGCCATTAAAAAGTGTTGATCATGTCTTTCTAATCATGTGACTCGACTAGAATAATGTGACCATCCTACTTGCATGTGTTAGTTCATGATCCATTGCCAGAAGAAAAAAAAAGTGATGGAAAATATTGTGGTTGGACTCACATTAAAAGAACAGCAAGAAATACGTGATTGACTAGTTGAACAGCAAGAAGCTTGTGATTGAGTAGTTGAATGAGCAATTACATTTGCAACTAGGTTATTCTTGATTGTGCCGGACAGGCGGCTGCAAGTGGGGTCGTGTGCCGTTGCATGGTGGTCAAGTGAGTTGCAAAGACAGCGTCGGTGTTGTAGGTCGAGCGTTGTATGCAGCACCGGCGTCGGTCATGTTGATGCTGCAAGCCGGCCGACGGTGGCGCAAGGCTGGTGTGGGGTGTTGCAGATGGTGACAAGAAGTGCTTCAAGTGAGTCAACGTCAAATTATAGTACCCTTTATTCTATCATTATTAAAAATTAATATTTCAATCACTTTAGAACTTTTTTGATAGGGGTCGACACCTGTCGGCTTTGCTCACACTACAATCTTCTTCCATTTCTAGGTCACCATGGCGGTTCCGAACATCTACCACATCTGGGGCATCTTCCATGAAGTGGTCCTGGGGGAGCCGTGGATTTACTGTGTGCCACGTGATACATTGGCTAAACTCCTTATAAAGCAAAGGCCGGGTAGGTTCCATTGTTTGCTTCACTAACTTGACGGCAGAGATCTTATTGATAAACAAGCATGAATATGCATTGTGCATTAACAGGACCATCATTTTTAATGTGAAGTTTATGGTCAAACTTAGAGCAAACTTTTCTTGCTTTCATCTACGGTCCGTTCTGATTCATCCACTAATCATACTGTTAGCAGAGCTATACGGGGAGGCCCACAACAGAGCAGTCACTGAACATCGCGCTTGGTCACAAAAATCATGCCACAGTGGTTAGAACCAAGTACATGTTACCTTGACCTTTTTGTTTTCCTCCAATATCTTAAATATGCTGAAGCTAAAGAGGTAAGAAAATCTGAATTCATCTCGCACTCTGACATCCTAAGCTGGGCGTATATATAGGGCTTCTAGATATCTAGTCTTTGTTATATAAAAACAGTCGTTAGCATGAGATATGTGTTGAAAAAGTCATTCAGGAGGTGTTTATCGTGTCTCTAATTAGATTGCAGAATCACGTGATCATCTATTCCACTTTCATGCAGCTTTTGCCTCTGGTCTTTCAGTAAGAAATAAAGTGAACAGAAATATTGTGAACAGAAATATTTTGAACTCATACTAAAAGAAGGCGAGAAGTTGCGGAATGAGTTATCGAGTTGTTGGACTTTGAACGACAATGCCATTTGATATTATTTAGTCTTGAATATGATCCAAAGTGACCGATTTTCAAGTAATAGAAGAACTTAACATGCATAGTCGTTGAACGACAGTTCTCGGTCGAGAGTGACTGCAATACAGTACAGTTAAGTTGTAGAAGTAATGACGAGCCAGTATTCCACTAGAACTCTTGCAGAGCACAGCAGCCATCAGGCAAGAAATGCACACTCCCCGTACAGAGTGCAGTATGTTTCTCAACAAGTTATAGCTTTATTAGTTCCTATTGCACAAAGTTCCTTTGTTGCTCAGGCTACGTGGAACCTCTTATCCTCAACCCTCCAGCCTTACTTTGGGATCCGTACTCTCCAACTAAATTACAACAAGAAGATTTCTCTTTTTTGTTTCTCTAAAATGAAATAACATATGAACTTCAAACTTTGCAGATCGAACAAACATTAGAACATCAATGTGTGAAAACCCTTTCAGACTTTTTGGTCTGATTTAAATATACAAAATGAGATTTTGTTTGACTAAAAATATCATTTTAAGTATTTAAAGTGCATGAAAAAATCTGAAAGTTTTTTCCCAGATTGTAGTTAGAATGTATTGTTGCTCTGCAAAATTTGAAGTTTATATGTTGTGTCATTTGAGAGAAATAAAAAAGACAAATGCGTCCGCACGGATCACGATGCAGGAATGGATGGCAAAGATAAGAGGTGCCATGTAGCCTGAGCTACAGAAAACCACACTCGTCCTATTGCCAAAGGATGATTCAACATGCTGTCAGACACCTCCGCAGTAAGCAGCACTGTCGGCGTACCATCAATATGATTGACATCACATTTCCAAAAGTTTCTCAACAAGTAGCTGAAGGCCAAGGTCTTCTGAACAACACCAAAACTAGATGCATACAAAAGAAGCAAAACCTGGGAAACGTTGAAGGAGATGAACTAATCTGTTTTCCGAAGACCAATCTATACCAACAATACTTGACCTCATCTGAAAACAGAGGTGCAGATTGTTCAGCAAGATGAATATGTGGTGGAAACAAGGAAAAATCGATCTTCAATGTGAAAATTTGCTTATAGCTGACATCCTTTCTGTTGGCAGTCTAAGTTTGTAATGTCATGCAAATTATTCAGATATCTATACCACTAGCCACACCGAACACTGGCTAGGGTTTGGGCGCCGCCCGAGTCGCCCTAGTGGGGGACGACACGGGGGCTCTGGTCACAACTAGATTGCTTGATTGGACATCCCTGCAAATTATTCAGATATCTACAACACTGGCTACACCGAACACCCAAAGGATCCGCAGAATACAAAATCAAGATCATGTGATTTGGTGATGCTCGACTCATATGGCAGAAGCAGATACCAAATAATTCTCAATCGAGAGTGACTGCACTACAGTTCAGTTTAGCTATACAAGCAATGTCAAGAAATTCCCCAAGCACTCTAGCAGAGTAGAGACGCAATCAGGGAGGCCTATTTATTATCCAGGAAACTCACAGCATCCTTGGGCAGGCCCCAAACTACAGGGTGCAGGCAGTTTCTCAGCCAAATGGATGGTTTGACACGACACCGCCAACTCCCCAGAAGTATCTAAGCAAAATGGATAGTTTAACGTAACTACCTGCTAAGTATCTTAGAAATAGCAGAGAAACATGACTCTCGGGTGAAGAGCATTACTAATCACACTAGTCTATAATAGAAGAGGGCTGACTGACTGAGTACAGTAGATTGTAAAGAAACACATTGGTAAATCAACTGAAGCAGTGCCAAAAGTAATCGAAGGACACAAAATCATACTCCCTCCGTCACAAAATAAGTGTTACGGACTTGGTACAACTTTGTACTAAAGTTGTACTAAATCAGAGACACTTATTTTGGGACAGAGGAGCACATGATACTTACCAGTGAACGACATCCATTGTTTCTACATCGGTGCATACTGCGCAGCCTCAGCCTGCTTCTTCGAATCCTGCTGCATCAGCCGACAGTGGACATCCATGTCCTCATTCGTGCAACAAGTTATTCAGACAACTAGAACACTGGCTACAGCCAACAGGAAGACTATACCGCTGCTGACCCTGTTATACACGCACAAAGGGCCAGCAGCAAACCAAATCCAGGTCAGATCGTCTCGGCCTCGAATCTGGGATGTGATTGAGAGATGCTCCTCTCAATACCAAGTTGTCGGCCAATACAATGCAGGCTACTAGAATTCTCGATTGAGAGCGACTGCAGTGCAGTACAGTTCAGCTCAGCCGTACAAGCCATTCCACTAGCTAGCAGAGCAGCCATCAGCGATCAGGCCACATAGTGCTGCAAAGTTTCTCAACACGATATAAAGCTTTTGTTCCCCAGTAATCAGAGTTGCCGGCGTACCATCAGTATCCAAGCAGATAAAATGGCAGTTCACAAAGTTTCTCAGCAAGTTAAATGTCTGTGTCTTCTCAACTAAGTAAACACGATAAAACTATATATGTTCCTGAAGATGATTCAGTCGCCGATTGATTAAAAGTATCTAAACAAGAGAGAGGCCAAAGGTCAACAAAGTCGGATGATTACAATCATGACATGACATTATTCGAAGCAAGTTGAATCCATGCCCTTTCTATGTGGTTTATTCCCTATTAAACCGCCCCATGGATTGCTCTGAATTACCTGGCTACTTGAGCAGCCTCCTACCTGGCTTCTTGAGCAGCCTCCCACCGCTCACAGCCTCCCACCGCTCACGGACTAATCTTGGAATTTCTTTCCACATCTTTGGTTTAAGTGCAATCACTATATATAATCGCTAATGATGTCAGATTAACAAACAAGTAGAACAAGGTAATGAAAAACTCGTACAAACTAATGTAAACGGAGATTTATACCATATGCATTGAAAAGAATTGAGAACAAACTTGTACAGTCATTTTGCCATGTGCCAAGGATAGAAAGATGTGCAGCATACCTTAAAGCTGGGCATCTAGATACTTGTAGTCGATGTTGCCCAGTTGCTGCTACACGCATCGGGGCAACTTCCTTATAGCAGGACAGTCGTTAATTACAAGGTTTTGGAGAGACATGTATGCTTGCGGCTCATTTGGCAGGGATGCCGGGGCACTCCAGGTCTGCAGCCATGAAGATTCAATGATTCCATTGATGGGGGTGCTCTCCTGACAGAGACTCTAGCGATGTCGGCCCCCTGTTGTTGTCAATGTTCAGTGTCTTGAGGGACGTGGGCACACG